>NW_027451047.1:0-13518 GCF_964194025.1 Convolutriloba macropyga
ACCTTAGTGCCCTCGGAGATCTAGGCAATGATGGGATAGTGTGGTACTCTGTGGATCAAGAGCCACTGCTGGCCGGAAGTAAGACTATCGCGCTGGCCTCAGGACGAGGATTTTGTCCATCAACAGCGGTGTCCCCCCCCCCCCCCCCCCCCCCCTAGACTTCCCCCGGGGGTACCGCCGCACAGGTAAACGTTTAAACCAGAGCTCCAGCATAGTAGACCACCGTCCTACTGATTAACCCTTGTGACGCGGCTGTGGTGCCCTATCTGTTCGGCAGATAGGGGACGGCCAGAGATGTAACGGGACAAGGTGGTGGGGCCCTGGCAGAGTTGATGCGGTGACTTACTACTAAAAAAGGCGAAGGTGCAAAGCGAGGGAAAACAAGTGGCAAATCAATAGGCCAACTGACCTGAAAGTGAGCTCGTAAAACTAGTGACGGTGGGAAGTCGGCTGCGATCTATCGCAGGTAGAGGCTTGCTGGGATCACGACGCGCCTCGAACGAGTGTCGCGTATACGACAGATCACAGAAGATCATATATACATACGTACAGTACTCGTACGGCCCGCGCGTGATACATGTACGTATACTGATCGATCGTGTACGAGTGTACCGGCCGCGCGCGATCGATCGTGTATTCTTAGTACTCGTACTCGTACGAGTACCGACGTCGCCTGCATACGGCGCGCTGTCGGCGCGGCCGGGACAGGCCGGGACAGCTTCGCTCAGGATCGAGATGTGCTACACGTAGGTGCTAGGTACCCTCTAGCTTTCGAGCTACGACAACCGCACCCGGGTACGGTTAAACCGTACCTGGGTACGGTGCTTACAGTTTTTATACCATAGGGCTAGGTAGGGCTTCCCAGGGCATGACCGCCATACAGTAAGGCCCTAAGGTGATGTTCTTGCCCAGTTTATATTTCTACACCCACCCGTGAACTGTAGCCGACGGGATGCTGATGGTAGCATGCTCGTCATCTACCATCTGCTCCCCCCACATGTCACCATGCCCTAGTGTAACACCTAGTGCGCCGGGGACGCCCGTTCAATCTCCAACCATGAGCCTTCCCCCAACAACCCAGCAAGGGGCCGCCGCCGTGCATGTGCACAATGCGGGGAGGCAACCAGGCAAGTGTGCAATGCCTGCAAGGCACCCCTGTGCTCTAGCAATGTGACCCGTCCCTGCTTTTCCCGACACATCCTTGAACATGCTAAGATTGACACGATGCAGTCCCCCATCAAAGCTTTCTATGTTCATCAATGAATATTTCCTTTTTCACAAAGATGTTAGGGCTCATTCTATGGGTTTTTGTAATACCTGTCACCGTTCTTACATCATCTCTGCAGTCTGTCGAAAAAATATCGGCCACAGTGGTGCAATTGAGCACCACAGTTCAGCAGGTAGGCCTGCAGGCAGGGCACTGTGGCTGCAGCCCCGAGTTTATTGTACCCTAGGCTAGGTCTGACAGGGTTTACAGGCCACGAGTCCTTGATCCTGAATTTACATCACGATCCATGTAAACATGACCAGAATTTTGGGCCTATCTGCAGCACTCGTGTAAATGATACTGTCCGGGAAGTACACCAAACGGACAGGGATAGGGCCAGGGCCTTTTCTGCACCTAGAGGGGTACCTGAGGGACCTCCCATTTATACCTTGGGTCATATCAGTCTGGGCACCGACCCCGGATTTTTCGGTCTTTTTACGAGCACAGCTGAAATGTTTGAGTACGTGTACGACAGCGGAAAGCCTTCTGCGACCCCAGGCCTCACGGCCATCGCCGTTCTGTTGGTGTGAGGGAGAAGCCATGCCACGCGGGACGCATACGAACCCCAGGAAGCGTTTTGGAAGGTCAGTTATGCACGAAAACAAGCGGCCGGATCCACCGATGGCCGGGTATGGCCCACGCCCCTAGTCCGACACGAGCGTGCATCCGCCACAATCGTCCACCCTGGTCCGACCACCCACGCGTTTTTCACGACCCTGTGGTAAGAGGTCGTCAAGAGTAGTTCCTAAACCTTGGGGAGGTGAAGCATGGACCTGATAGAACGCTAGAAACATCTTTCATCTGCCTTGTGACTGATGCCCACCCCTGTCGGATGCGTCATCCACCGGTTCCGACCACATCCGTGCACCCGACCTGTCACCGCGCTATCACGTACCCGCGTCCCCGCGGTACCGCGCCCCTGCATGCATGCTACCATCTTACTGGTGTCTGGTCTCCACGTACCATTCTACCCCTCTCGCCGTGCATACAGACACACGGAGAGACAAACAGGCAGGCAGCCAGCCAGCCAGATAGACGGACGGACGGACGGACAGACAGACAGAGAAAGAGACAAGGGGACTGACAGGCAGGCAGGCAGACAGACACAGGTAGACAGACAGCTTATAGACAGAGAAACACATACACATGCTCACAGAGGCAGACAGACAGACATGCAGACAGGGGCAGAGATACAGACAGGAAGCTGATTCGGACTGAAAGAAAACAAATGCAAGAGATACATACAGACAGAAAGACAGATAGGTAGCCGGCAGGGCAGTCAGACAGGCCAGCTGGAGGGAAGCACACACAGTATCAACAGGCAGGCTGGCAGGCAAGCCAACACACAAACAAGCAGATGCAGACATTCCCTAACCCCCACACATGTTTGTTTCTATTATTAAAGTTGCAACTAGTAACACATACACAAGTCTAGTTCTCAACTCAGCGCCCTGTATTGTAGGAATCAACAGATAGACCCAGGCGATGCCGATGGCGGACACCCTTGACACCTGGGCCATGAGTCAGCCAGCAGGCAACATAGAGCGCTCGATACACAATGTAAAGGAGGTACGAAACTCAAGCACCTCTGGCAATGGTCAACACATATCATAACGCTGGCCGCGAAGGGAAGGCCGGGACTCCGATTGGCGTGTAGGGAAGTATTTGTGGGTTGTGTCCATAATAAGGGGGGGAATCGGCACGGAAAAGGGGGCAATCATTGCAAGTGACTAACAAACATTTAGCCTTAAATTCCTTACTTCAAATGAGACCTGTCCTCTAGACCACCCTTGGTATATACCATGCCTGCCAGACATGCAGAGCGCGAGTCAATAGTATGAATCAATGAAATACTCAACAGTATCTGTCTGGCCACAGGACTGTAGACCCCCTTCCTTTGCCGCTTCAGTCCATCTATGCGTGCAGTCTGTTGTCGATAACGTCCCGGCAGAAGTGGCCGGCCGTTCAACTCGTGCCAGCAAGCGTCCTCACCAGGCGAACACAGGCAGCCAGTCTACCGCCCAGGCAGGTTTCAAGATTACCTCTGTGGGGACACATAGATCTCGGGCTGGTGCTTCAAGTCTTGACGAGGGAGATGATGCCGGTGGGGGTGCCCTGCCGCCCGTGAAGAGACAGACCACTTCTAAGGACACTACACGTCTGGAGAGGAGGTGCAAGCTATGCGACTGTCAGAATCGCCATTTCACATGGTGCGGCTGCAATCAGTCCGGCACCACAACATCTCATCAATTTCATCGGGTGACCGAGGGCGAAGTCTGTAGCTACAACGCTCTCCTCTGCCGAGTCACGGAGCACCCGTACTGGCAAGAGGAGGTGATCATGCGTGATGCCTTAGCCACCCCTCTCCAGGTTGCGGCTGAGGACGATGTCTGCAACAATTGCTGGTCTACCGACAAGGGATTTTCTAGGCGTTACCCGCGGTACTGGCTGACTACCAAAAGTAATGGGGAGCCGAAGACGGGTGTCGTCAAATGGCTGCACAGTGAGCGAGCGAAAGCACTGCGGAGACACCAGGGCTCGACATCAAACCCCCAGTCAGGGCCAGTGACAGGATCAGGGCGGTGTAGTCTCTGCCATTGTGAGGGGCGTCATGGAGGAAACTGTGGTTGTGGTCAACTCGGTACGTGCACTGAGGGACGCTTCACTGCACTCTGTGATTCGGATGTTGGCCCATACAATGACTTCCTGGACCGGGTACGGGCTCACCCCGAATGGAGAGAGGCTGAGAAGCTCCACATTCGCCCCTTGACGGTTGTGGCTGGTGATTTGATATGTCGCAACTGCTGGCGACATGATAGTAGCTTTACGGCGCCATACCCTCGGTACTGGTCCCCGTCCCAAGGCGGCACAGATCGTTATGGAGTTGTTGCCTGGCTGAAGTCGCAACGCCCTTGTGTGGTATGCGAAGCATGCCCGAGTGCTCGCATACCAAAGTCCGGGCATGCAGCTGGCGCCAGTGTGGCTAACGCGGATGAGACAATTGGCCAACACGACCCAAAGATCGTGTTGTTTCTGATGCAGTCTATCTTTGGCTACCCTGGCCCTATGATTCCCGCTCGTGAAAAGGCTTTGTGCTCGCGGCACTATCAGATGATCATTAAGCAGCCGTCAGGAAGATTAAAGGCCCGGTTCAGAGAGGTACACGGCATGGACTGGGTTGGTCAAGAACAACGCAGTTGTGTGGCATGCCGGTCTCTCCAGTGCCGGCACTGGCGTCTGACTGGCTGTCTATCCATCGCAGAGAAAGACCGGCTCTTTGATTTCATAGATGGCTTTTCACCTGGGCGCCGTGCGGCCTTGCCATCTGGGACTGAATACGGCGATTTCTACTGGGTATGTGACACATGTTGGACGGCCGTGGCTCTTCCTGAGGACGAGAGCTACCCTGCGATGAGACACTGCCGGGAGGAGCATTTGGGAAGTCCAAGTGACGTGGCGGATGACCACTACGTCTTGGATGACTACCAATATGATGACAATACACAAAATGTGGTTTCCAACACGCCAGAGGAGGCAACACTTGGGGATGACCAGCCACTGCCGCCAGACTCAAGAGCCAGCCGTGAGAGCGGCATGTGCCTTGAGGAAATGTTGGCAAGATCCAACCAAGGGCTAGCTGGCGTATACAGCACAGTACCAGACGCAGAGGGGACTCCAACACAGCCCCAGACATGTCTTCAAGAACTCCTCCTGCTAATTGAGAACCTCACCTCCCAAGAGGAGCGCATGCAGGCATTTCCAAGGCGACAAGAAGTCATCGTGTCGTTGGCCCGCACGAGGGCTTTGTTATGGGCAGCTCGAGCAGTTGTTGAGAAAGGTTACGTCGTTTGCCGGGGGGTTGTTGACCACTTCTACAGCGAGCTGGAAAAGCAGGAAGCAGAAAGTCAGACACGTCAGCCAGACCTGAGTGAACCTGTTGATGGGCACTGTTGGGAGCCACTTGGACCTGCCTACAACAGTGATGCATGCGTCCGATACCTCCGGAAGCAGCTGAATTGGCTCCTAGTGATAGGAGCACCCCATTGCAGCATTTTCTCAAGGGGACGAGGCCGTCACATAATCACCGACAACAACAAGATCCCTACTGAGGACCCGGCTCTACAATTGCTAGACCTATGGTACGCGACAGAGGGAAGCTCCCAACTCATCGTGCACCGTTTGCGTGCGCAACTAAGGGAGCTACAACAGCGGTGCCCCCGCAGCACTGATGGGGCATACGACTTTGGTGCATCCTTGTTCCCCTCGGCCTTGATGGGAGAGGATCTAGACTCCAACACGCTTACAGCTGTACAAGCCCGGCTTTCCCATCTACAGAGCAACCCTGACCACGTGAGATCCCTCCATGAAATATTGGTGGTGGATCTCGTCAAGTTCTTCGAGGACATAACTAAATCTGGCACCCCAGCTTCGAAGGTGTCAGCTCACTACAAGCGGGCAAAATCGTGGAGAATAGCCGTCCTGGTTTTCCTATTGGCTAACATTCATGATCCCCGCTGTAGTTTCATGCAGACACTGCTTGGGCTGTGTTTGTATGCCGGTGGCATCCGAAAGCCTCAATGGAACCTCTGCCAACTTTCGGGGTTTTCCGTCACGTATGAGAAGCTCAGGGCTCTTAAGAACTGCGTTGTGGCCTCCAAAAGAGCTGCCGGTTCAGTCCTTGCAGCCTTGAATTTCCGCAGACTACTCCCGCGATTCTCCTTCGATAACCTGAATGCAAATCGAGCTTATGCAGTCAAAGGAGAGAGGATGCTCAACCTGATCACATGCCAATTCAGCAAAGTGATTGCTAGACCCTACGGCTGCACGTGCCATGGGGATGGAGATGAGGCGGATACTGACAACGACATGACCGCGTTCCAACACCTACAGGGCTATTGCGACGTCTGCCGTGCCCATGATGCCTGCTTTTCTAGGGAACAGAAGCCAAAGTTCTTGCCCATGCTTAAAGCCGAGCTTGAGAAGGCAATGGCCCGTGGACGAGATCCTGCTTGCGAGCTCGAGAAAATTGTGCACTCAGAGAAGGCCCAGGCTGCATACGTCATCTTCCAGGATTTGACCTTCACACAAGCAGTGCCAATGGTGTACAATCTTGCATCTGGGGCCATGAGACAGCCAGAAGAGAACACAGAGCGCTTGCTGGACAAGGTGAAGGGGGCAGCGCATTCATACACTCCAGGCAGTGGCCACCGCATAACGTATGCAGCTATCAGCGAGGGCCAGACTGCGACTCGAGACGATGTCGGGAAGTACCTATTCGAGGTAAAGGAGAGGATGAAGATCGGTACCGATGACGGTCCTGCGTGGGCAATCATGGCAGGTGACCAACAGACATTCAGCCTCATGCTGGCATTGAAACGGGACCACCCTATGGACTACTCTTGGCTCATTCCCGTGATTGGGGATTGGCATCTACTATTCAATGCGAGCCAATGGCTGTGTGACCACGTATGGGATGGGGGACTATCCCTCATTGCCAAGGCTTGCAACCTGCCAGGCATGAAACCCGCCGGCAAGTACCGTGACACCCACCGGGTCCTCACAACAACTTGGGCGGCATTAACGCGGCTATTTCTCACCAACTATGCCGAGTATTGTCGCAGCACGTGTAGGGCGACCCAGGCGTGCTCTGATGGACCCTCTAGCTCCCAGGTGGCTCAAGACAGCAGCTGCCCAACGGCCCAGCAACCCAGTGCGACCACCCCCCGGCCATCCGACTCTGGGCATGGTGGAGCGTTTCCTTCGAGCGACAGCCCGTCTACCACACGCTCTTCGGTTCCACCAGATCTGGTCCAATCACTGGACAACGATGGGTTCCAAACGTACTTGCAGGATATCGTGGATGGCAAGATCACAGAAAACCAAAATGTGGTGTTCTGGGCGACATGGTACGACACCTTATCTGCATACGTGGCACTCTATGTGGCGATTCGGACTGGGAACTGGAACCTACGGTGTAGTGCTGTGTTCAGACTCGCAGCAGTTGTTTTTGCCTTCTCTCGACCCAAGTACGAGGAAGTAATTGCGTCTGCTGCCCTGGATACATACATGCTGCCGACGCAGCTCGTCAAGCTCTTCGAAACGGGGGAATGGACTCTCAGCGCCCTAGGGCGTCATGCCGCTAATCAGGCCCTCGACGAGGCCCACGAAAGTGGGATCAACCTTAACTTGAAGAAGCATACTGGACGGCCGACCCTACATCGAATGATGGACAAGGCGGACTTCACCACATTTTGTCATGAAGGGTTGACAACCCTACAAAAATACCTGAGCTTTCGAAGCAAGGCCAAGGATGAAGTCTCCCGGAGAGCTGTTGAACCGGCTCATCTGCAACAGGTTATGGATCTATTCAGAAATCTGCAGACAACCTGGCACCAGTCGTCTCCCCTTCGCCGTGCGGATGGCAACCTGGGCATTGGTATGGACGAGTCACGGCCACTCGAGCCCAACCGCATTGAGCAACTACTCGGATACACTAATGAAGGCAAGCGCCGATTCCAGCAATACATGCTACAGTACCACTTCGGCAGCCCGTTAAAAGGCATCATGCAAGAGCCGCGGGACAAGTCCCGCATGAAGAACTTTTCGATGCCTCCGAAGCCCTCACGGGCTCAGCAATCACAGCGCCGTACCATGATGGGGATGGTCGGGACCCTACAGAAGCGTATTGCTCGGCTCGTTGCGTACCTTCCCCTCTCTCTGCTCCCGGCAGCCATCGCCCTACCATCAGGGGAGAAGCGGGGTCACAGCGGGGGCATTACAAAGAGTGATATGTTTCAGGCGCTGGCCACTGTGCTCGGTGGCAGGGACGGCGGCGCTCGGACCGGCGTGCAGCAAATGTGCGAGTCGCATTGCCCATTTGAAGATGCCACACAACTGCAAATTGCAGAGCATGATCTGACTCCAAACGATCTGGCGGATGAATTTGATCATGAAACAGGGTCTGAGGTTGAGCCCACACAGCCGGCCACCAGCCCGCCAGCACCTTATGTTGTCATCATTGATGCTCTTCGCTTCCTTCATGAGGGCCCCAGTCCCTCACACCGCACATATCAAGACTGGTTCCTGTCTTTGTGCAAGAGGTTGAACGCCAGGTATCGGGCTGGAGCAACCACTGTGGTGTGGGTGGCAGACAATCCTGAATTTTTGCCGCCCCCAAGAGCTCTGCTCCATGACGACCGCGACGTGACCGCAGGGGTTTCTAGCACCACTGCCTGCCCTGAACTTCCTGCACCGGACAAGTCCATATCAGGAACGGACTTCAACAAGGCAATTAGGCATAAGGAGTGGAAGGGCGAGCTCAACAAGCAAATCGCAAAGTTTCTCTCCGACTATTTCCGTGCCAGGATGAGGGAGAATCAAACGCTAGTGATCGACTCACCCGGGGCCACAGAGTCTGGCTGCCCTGTTGTCATCTCTACTGATCCCAGTGTGACTCGTCGGCAGAAAGCAGGGATGCTCGCGGAACGAACCTTCAAGGGGGAGGCCGACTTTGCAATTTGGCTCCACGCCAAGAGATGCCACGAAAACAATGTGCTTGTGGTGGCCAGAGACACCGATGTGTGGATGTATGGGTTAGCCTTGGTCGAGGCTGGTTCCATCCCAGGGAAGGCCATATACATCGAGCGCAAGCGAGGCCAGCCTGTCATAAATTTGCAGAAAGCATACATCAGTATCAAGAGCCACCCGGAGCTACAACGATGCAAGGAGCCCGTGGCAGATATGTTGTTCCTATACCTCCAAGGTGGCAGTGACTATGTGTCCAAGTGGTACATGATAGGCCACAAGACATGGATGGCGCAGTACCAGGGCAATGCCGATTTCATCCTGGCCGGCACGGAGCTGGGGGACCGCCAGGAGCTACCTAGTCTGATATCGAGACATGACACTGTTCCGGCTGTGCGAGTTCGGAGGGATGCAGCCATGAGGCACATCGCATGTCCATTCTGGACGCGCTGCAAGGAAAGCATCATCCACAGCACAGGTGAGAATACAATTAGCACCCGTATCACAACACGGCGGGGTGTGGTGGTATATGCGAAGAAAATGTTGGGGGGGGGGGGGGGGGTTGCAGCAGCCAACCTATCGTTAGACATGAACAAATGCGAGAGATCGTAACGAAAAGGGGTAGCAGAGCAGCCGCAGTTTCATAGACACCGAAGCTACATACTACTAAGCAAGACTACAGATCGGGAGGACAGCGAGGGCTGGTATCCAGGCAGGGGGGCCACTCACACCATACTCATCACATTTCCTGTGCTCAGGCATTTCTACGATTGCAAATCTGTGGAGTGAAATGCAGCGGCCCAAGGAGGAGCGAGACCCTGCCCTAGCGGCCCACCTGAGTGACGTTCTTTTCAGAGACCCTGGCGATGAGGTGCCAAAGGGGGGGGAGGCCTGGGAGATAGACGACTTCCTTGCAGTTCTTCGGCGGGCCGGCTACTCAAAGTCTGCCGACGACAGCATGCTCCTTCCCGGCCTATCTTCATTGGAACAGCATGTCTCCAGAACAGAATATGTCATCAACTTGGTGTACGAGAGCACCAGAGAGGGCCCTAGTCAGATCTTGCACCGGGCCGAGGAGTATGGATGGGCCACGGTTGACGGCGTACTCAAGATTCTGTGGTTCAATTCCACAGACAAGGACATAATTCAGCTCAAAGCTAGGATAGAGCGGTCAGGCGGAATTGCAGCTCCAACGCATGAGCATCGAGCAGCCAGCCCTTCTTCTCAGCGCAGAGAGCCATGCCAGTGCGGTGCTAAGCGTGCTCCAGACAAAACCATGGAATGCTGTCACACCTGGAGGTGCAAATGCAGCGCGGCTCACAAGCCTTGCCTCGCTCCAGACTCGAACGGCCGAGGTGGGTGTTTCTGTGGAGGCGGAGACAAGTGTCGGAACCCACACAAGGATGGGGGGACATGCGCCCGGTGCCCAACACTGGTCCCTGATACAGACATAGTGGCCGATCCAACGGACACCCAGTCACTCGACAACAATGAGGCTCTAAGCGGGGATAGAGAAGAGCTGCTACTAACCCCGCATGTTGTCTTTGAGAATCAGATGAGGGTTGAAGATCAAACAGCACCCATTGGGTGTGGGTCAGGTGACAGAGATGAAGAAGGCACCACCAGGGTGGAGGATCTGGCAGAGGAAGAGGTGGACGATTTCATGTATGGGAGTGTTTGAATCACATAGACAACCATATTAGTGCCTCTAACAGCTTACCTTGCACTGTGGCTTCTCCACCTCCATAAAGTAAAAGAGTCCCTGGACGCCTTGCCTACAGCTGTAACAAGAGAGCACGAGTGTAGGTACATCAGTGTGTGCTCTGTGTGGGGCCAGTGCCCCATGGAAATGCATCAAGAGTAGTTCCAAAACCTTGGGGAGGTGGAGCATGGACTTCACAGCTGTGAAGTACACCTATGTGGGCGCCGTTGATAGCTATGGGACGTACCCCAACGACCTGGCCAGAGGTAGAAAGCCCTGGAGGTTATGTGGGGTCGAGCACTGTGACATGCGACCCCATCGCAAGCGTCCTCAGGTTGGGCGCGACCCTGGACTTACCCAGCACCGTCCAGCGCGCCGTATGTGTCGGCCGAGCCTTTCAGCTCGCTTTATACTGTCTGTCATGCTGTCGCGTCGGGCTGGGCCACACGAATCTGTGTGTCCGGCCGTGGGCCGTCCCCCCGTCTGCGGCTCAGGCCGGGCGGTTGCCTGCTGACAGCGCGGTTCGGCCACTCTTTCGTATCCGTATTTATACTCTATTCATTAACGGGTTCATCTCGTACGAGACCGAAAAATCCGGGGTGATTGTCCAGACTGTATGGTGTGTATCTAGCCTGCCAGCTGTGCTGTCGACGGTTACCGTACCCGGGTACGGTAAAACGGCCTGGCCGGTCGGAACTCGAAAGCTAGGTATGGCCTATGGTAGGTACCTAGGTACCTAGCTAGCGGGATCGGCAATTCGGCCACCCACCCATTCCCGCATAGATAGATCGTATGAACTACTACGAGTACAAGCCACAAGGTTTTTTTTTCACCCCCGGGAGAAGGTGGGTCGAAAAACCCCTCCCCCAACTATGGGGCAGGCCGCAGGGGGTCGTTTTTTTTTCACCCCCGGGAGAAGGTGGGTCGAAAAACCCCCGCCCCACTCTTTCGAGCCCCCCCGCAGGGGGTCGTATTGCTTTTTTTTTTCACTTCTGGGAGAAGGTGGGTCGAAATAATAACCCCTGCGCCCTGCCCCACTCTTCACTCTTTCATGAGCCGAGATTGTCGTTTTTTTTTTGGTTTTTTTCACCCCCGAGATTGTCCTTTTTTTCACCCCCGGGAGGAGGTGGGTCGAAAAACCCCCACTCTTTCGACTTTCGAGCCGGGATTGTCGTAATACTGTAATTTGTACCTGCGTGCCGTGTGCGCGGTGCGAATTATACATCCGACATATATTTCGTTACAAGTCGGTACACAAATAATATTTCGTCAATCTAGACCCTCACGAACACGGGTACCGCCCGGACGAATGTGATCACAATTTCAATTCATACGAATTCAACATCCATGGACGCGCGACTCCCGAGAGCTCAGAGCTGACACGTACTGCTGAGGCCTGAGCGGTGATCGAGCACCGAGGGTATAGTAGCGAGGGGACTAGGGTAGACCGTATCCCCTAGGTAGGTACCTACGTCCTACGGCCTACCTGCCTGGTTCCTACAGCCTACTCAATCCAAGGACGCTCCGGACGTCTGCCCTCGTAGGCCGTAGCCCACACGTGTGTACGTACATGCTCGTGCGCCACCGCAAGCTTGAACTGCGTCGTGCTCAGAAATGAATATTTCTTGCCAGTGCATCTGTCGATACCGTCCCTTCCTTAGCGGCTCGATAGTAGGGATATCGTTGCTTCACGTCCCATGGCGGTGATTGGCGAGTCACCGATCTGAGTGCGGGATTGTTTCGAATCCATAACGTCCGGCCTGTGGCCTGCCTCTGCGTCCTGCCAACCTTGCAGCACCGTCAACCGTCGCTAAAAGCGTATGCATGTATTACACTCTTGGTCACGTCTGGCCAACGGCAACATGCCCCAACATCGTATGTGTTCATTGCGAGATTCGCCCCATGCGCGGTGCGGCCCAGCGCAGTGAGCCGCAGCTGCGCTGCGCCTCGTCTACTTGTTCAGGCCGGGAAGGGTGTTGGCATTGATGGCCGACGCGATGGCCTGCGCAGTGCTTGCCCTCCTCGCCTTCTCTGCATTGTCGTCCGCCACGGGGAAGGTGGGCATCAGGGAGAGGTCTTTCGGCAGCGGATTTTCCCGGAACCACTCGTGCTCGAGGGCTTCCTTGCAGGTGACGCGCTTGGAGGGGTCGTAAGTGAGCATCCTGCAAGCGGCAGCAAAGCCCACAGCTCAGTGAAACACATGTGGACGGCCCTGTGCGGGGTGAGCGCTACAAAAGGGTATGAGGTGAGCGAAATGAGAGTCTAGGGGGAGGGGTAGGCTTGTGATGCATAGATAGACTCTGGATTCAGGAAGAGAGCAAGAGCCAGAAGGAGAGAGCGCTTCGCATAGCTGGTGTCTGGGTAGTCCCAAGAAACGGGGTCGTGCCACAATACTGCGGTATGCGATATTCAGGAGACGCCACCCTGTGGAGCCATGCATGTTGCAGACTGCCGTGATGGGCTTGTGTTGGCATGACGGACGTGCACATCTCCCGAAATCCAACAAAGCCATATGTCCCTGAATTCAAAGCTACCTTGGGATTGGGATTGGAAGGGGGGGGGGGGGGGGGGATAGATGGAGACGGAGATGATGGGGGAGCTAAGCACAGTTACCACAGAAATGAGAATTGCATGAATACGAACAGGACGCAGATTGGGCCGCGAAGTTGCGCGCCAAAGATATCGGGCGGAGTGGCCAGCTGGCCCACCAGCACCGTCGATACGAGACAGGAAATCACAGGGCTAGTGATAGACATGTTGGTGTGGAGAGATGCAATGTTTCCTGCAGTACAAAGTGAGGGGGTGTGGGTGGCAAAGGGTGGGCGCTGGCAGACGGAGCAGTGGATACGTGTGCACAGATCCGAGAGTGAGGCGTGTGCACAGATCCGAGAGGCGTTGAAGGGGGGAAGAGAGGGGGGGGGGGGGGGGCTTCTGCAGCCTACCTGTTGAGGAGATCGAACCCCGCATCCGACAGGCAGGGGCCACCTGCGAATGCCGCCTTGGGAAACTTGCTGCGAAGGTTGTT
>NW_027451048.1:0-31546 GCF_964194025.1 Convolutriloba macropyga
CTCGACTAGGGACTTCTTGCAACATTAGTTTTCAATTCAAAATTCAGATTTAATTTTCAATCCGACAATATGTTCGGAGCTCAACAGATTGTTATCAGCTCTTCTGGGGTATATATTTGCCTTTCTTGAAACTTTCGATGAAAATTTTAAGTTTCAAGGAAAAAAATTACGATCTGGTCAAATTAAAGATTAACAGAGATTGTTTTTTTGGAAGTTATTGCATATTTAGTTTCCAGTTCTTTATGGGGCTAGAATTCCTTAAAATACCAAAATTTTTACCGATGAGAAACGCTTCAACGACTTGAGCTCTGTGCAGTTATGTTTTTTCTACCTGACTGAAGCCTTTTTGTTTCCATAAATATCTCGCTGTTATCAGTCCATTTCTTCTACTTCTTCAGAACGAGCGTCGAGCGCATATTGATTTTAGTGGAAGGATTTTTCAATATTCGGGTAAAACGTTTTGAGAACATTAGGCTGATTTTCACCTTCGTCACATTTTCCCTCACTTTTCCTCTTATTTGTCAAACTTTTCCAAAATATGTACAATTTGGTGAAAACAAGTAAAAGTTGATTTTTTTCTAATATTCCAAATAACGGAAAGGCTGCTACTTTCTACAATTTTGTCACAAATTGGCATTCCGCCACGTCAAGACGTTTCATTTGAAAGGTGCCAAAAAACTAACAAAAGTTTGTGCAACAATGATTGCATAAGATTTTAGGTTCTTGTGGCTACTTTTGTAAGTGTAAAAGTTATAAAAATTCCCAATTTAGAGCCAGATTAAGAGATATTTGAAAGCATTGATAGTAATAAAAACAAATTTCGATAAACTACAATAATTTTCCATAGGCTTTGTAATTTTTTTTCAGAGTTTTTAAACTTTTTTAATGTTTTTTTTACTCTAAACACAATCATAAAACTGATGATAAATATTCAAGCTTGTAACCACTCCTTAATGGCTGCGTTTTGAAAGGTATTGCTGAGCAAACAGCTATTAATGGAAATACTTTTTGTCCAAAATCATAAAATTTTTGAACCCAGGCATCAAAACATAGAATAGTTAAGTTGATGGCATTTTTGAAGTCTTACAAATTGAAACACTGCGTGTATTAATGGAATCTTTTCCAACTTTTTTGTGCTCACCACCTATTGCCATTTATATAAGAATACAATTTGACTGGGAATTAATAACGACGTGAAAGTGGAACTAAACCGAATCATTTTCCAGAAATCGATGTGTGAAGTGTCACAATTTTTTTATTTAAAATAAAAAACCATGATATACACCTACGTTTGAGAATCCTTTAAGTAGCACGACTTGCATATATTTCCGCCAATGCTTGAGGTAACGCAATTACTACTTTTTGACCGTCTTCTTGCAGTAACATCGTTTCTGATTCCTGTTTAAAAAATATTTAAGGAGTTTTAGTTCTTTCTTTTGTTTTCAATAATTGCTTGCTGTTTTAATACTTTTCCTTCGTCAGCATAATTTATTGTTCAGAATACCAATAATTTCAAAAGAGTAAATAAAGAAAAATAACAACTCAACAACAAACTTCTGTAAATTTTTTTGTTTGATTTTCAAATTTTGTTTCCCAAGAAAGAACTGTTTATTATAGATATCTCATGAAATTGAAAAAAATTGCGGCCTAAAACTTGATCGGATAAATTTCTAAAACTTGATCGGATTCTTGGCGACATTTGACAAAATTGTTTGGTGTTAATATATGCAATAAAAGGATTAATTTGTTTTTAACGTTACTAACATTTTTGAGAAATCTTTAAAAATTGTTGTGGTTGGTTTTCTTAAAGCTCTAATGAAAATTACCTCAAAAGAAAAACAATCAACCGTCAATTTTCATAACTTGAGTACATATTTTTTAGTCTTCGAGGTTTGTGTAGAAGAGTTCCTCCCTAGGGGTCGGAACAATATGTGCAAACGCCGAGCCTCCTTGTCTATTACATAGAAAATCCAATTACATTACCCGTCTAAGCGTCATCATGCAAATTTTTCCCCGCTCCATCAAGTCCCCTCGGCAAGTCTCGTGCATAAGTTGGAAAGACTTTTTTGAGTACTTGAATAACTCGAGGGCTGTTCGCTTGTAGGTACAAAAGATAAACAATATTAAAAGATAAATATTAAAACCAAATCAATTTTATAACCATAGATAATCGTGCTTTGTGTCAAACAAAGCGTCTATTTATAAACAATTATACAGACTCAAATAGTCTGACTATGATTTTTATGACAAGTAAAGTATAAGAGTTTTTAAATTATTTTCATTTAGCAGCACAAATTTGACAGAAATTCAAGTCTGGCTCAAATTTAATAACAACTGAAACAATAGAATATCTATCGATTCTCTTTTTGAGGTTCGAATTTTATCATTTCTTAATCTTCAAAAAGCAAATCATTAGGAGTTATGCATAATAAATGTTATGGTTTCTCTGACAACATGAATGCCTTTCTGAAAAAATCAAAGATCAAGTGGTTTCTGAATTTTTTGTCTCTGTGTAAGATCCGACAGGCTTCTCGCCAAAATTTACCCCTACTTTTTGGCTTGTACCAAAAAAAACTTTTCGTCAATATGCACCAATTTAAGTAACTGTTTCATACGTTGAATATAAGCGACTTTCATACTGAATAATGGTGACAAAATATTGATAAGCGTTTATAGCAATTTTCACCTTTCACCTTGTATAATCATGTTATTGCAAAAAAGAACAATGCATGCGGAAAACTTTACAGTTTCGAAAATTGCTATCAACCATCTTTTGCACTGACGAATTTTTATAGGAAAAAATCAGAAAGTATATAATACTAAATTTTAAAATAAATTATTTAGCATGAAGACTGTTTGGTATCAGAAAAAGGTCTAAAGTAACTATTATAAATTCGCTGAATATAAGTATACGCAAAGTGAGATTGTTCCCGTAAAAAAATGTTGCCCTCGAAATTTAATCACTTTGATGGTAAGGAAAATTGTGTCGAAAAACCGGTTGATTTAACTATCCTCTGAATGCAAACTCAATTGCCTTCTCAACAAAATTGGTCTCAAGTAAAATGGCTTCACGGTACAGAAAGTCAATTATTCGAGTTTTTGTTCCGACATACTTTTTATACTAAAATGGGTTTTTTGTTCAATCAATTTTGGCCAATCGACATATTCATCGCAGAGAATTGAGACTGATATCATTAAGAAGCCCGTGCAGCGTTGAATAAAGAATATAAAAGAACTTTCTAATAATTACGGGGAGTTATCGGGGTTTAAAATTTTGTGAATAGCAGACGGAATTCCGTTGTTTTTACTCAATTTTCCGAGATTTTTTATCCAAATTTTCACCAGTTTTCCTAAAAATTTTTTGAAAAATTAACAACAACGTTATTCGTTTACTCTTACGGATAGGGGAGGTTTGTCGATAGGTTTCATCTGAGTGGTTTCGTTAAAACCTTGACTAAATTTTTCGAATTTTGGAGTTTTTAAATCAATAAGGGATCCAAATAGGCTTTTGCACCCACATGCAATAATCAATTGATTTTGTTGACGCGCAGCAAACTCTGGGCTAGGGTGTACTCATCTTGGATTCTCACAATCAATAATTAATTGTTCGGGTTATATTAGGGCGCGGTCTTTTTCAAATTATTTTCGCAATTTTGATATTTTTCTTTAATTACTGCAGATACGGATCTCTAATCCCCGCCCAATTAAAGAAAAATTCTGTTTACCACAAAAGGAGGCCATATCACGATATATTATGTCTTCAGATAAAAACTCCATAACATCTTGATCATTTTCACAAATTTTAATTGATTTCTCTTGTTCTGTCTTAATATCTCATCCGTTTGCGGCCTCATGATTTCCTCTCATTAATCAATGTCCTAACTGGGATCTTTAGGCGCTCTAAATGAACCTCAACAATGCTTTCAGATTATATCTATTGCCTCCTATGACTTTGAATATATTTCTTTTAAGAAAATGTCAATTAAATTCGGACGTTTACAAATTTTTCACTTTATTTCTGTCCACCAGTAGCTTAGTCTCAATATATACAGGCCAACCCCTGTTTCAAGCTAATTTTTTAAAACATACTTTTGAAAATGGTTTTATTTTTAACGTAATGGTTTCTTAGCTTTCTTATGACGAAGTTTCATAAAAAATTATGTGATTTCTGAATAGTTTTTTGAAAAAAAAGCAAATTAAGGATAGCTCCAATTGGCATTGAAGAAATGCGCAAAAATTTATTTAAAGACTTGTTCTATAAATCTGTGACTGTAATATTTACGTTAACGGCTGTGAAGCAGTTCTCTCACAAAATTGTTGGCAAAACTTTAGTGTACTTGCGGGTTTTCTGTAATCGCACGGCTTATACCTTACAATCAAAAACCTTAGGTGCTTCGGATCTTTGAATGCAATTTACTACTAACTTCAGTTTTAGCTACAAAAATCCATTAAAATTTCATTGATTTTTTTGAGAATTTATATTTGTACTTCCCAATTTTTGTTTTCAATGTCGCCGACAAGTAACTTAGTCTCACTATTGACTGAGTTCGTCAACTTTATATAGCTCCAAAATCAGTTTCTGCTTCTGGTTATTTTTTGACTGACGTCTTTAGAGCCTTTCAAGAAATCCGTGTTCATATAAAACTCGCGAGTTGTCGGTTCTTGTCAATAAATGCGGTTCTTTCTGTTGTCTTTTGCACAAAGAATTTCTACAAAAGAATACGCATTTAAAATCAAAGTCACACAAGCACAAAATTCTAATCCTTTGTTTCATTTTAAATTTTTCATTTGTATTCAAAGCCGTATACTTTTAATAGCTTTTAATGGCTTATACATTTAATGGCTTTTTCATTTTAAAGTTTTTAATGGTTTTCAACACCCTATACTTTTGATGACTTTCAATGTCTTATAAACAATTTTATTTCGAACACTGTTCTAAGAAATTTTGAGTTCTTTTCGTTCTTGATGAATTTTGTCCTCTTTTGAATCGATCTCACTAATAACAGGCACAACTAGCTATCTGAGCAAATGCAAGTTAATGTCTTTTTGTTTAAAGTTGAAAGCTAATGGTTTGATTGTAATCTTGAATATCAGTGGGGTTTGAGCCTTGTCACTTTTTTATTTGTCATTTTTGTAATTTGGTCTTGGTAACAACAGGTCACAACTTCTCTCTAGTGATCCAAGATTCAATCTTTGTGATGCTTTTTGTTTGTAAATATTGGATTCTCGCCTTTGGTACGAACATTTATCAAAACAGATTTGTATTTTTGCCCATTTCTGAGGCATTTTGCCCCTTGTCACGCTATCACAATAGTTGGGTGACCATATTGGCGTCCAAGAAACGTGCAAGTGAAAATTTTTTTAGCCCATGAATACCCTATGAGTTTAAATGTTGCGAAAACGCTTTCTTGTTAAAATTAATTGACTTTTTTGTTTTTTGCCGTTCATTTTGTAGTCGACTGAAGTAATACGGATAATTATAGATATCAGTTGCTTCCTACGAAGTATTCTTTAACCTTCTTAATGGGCCAAGTTGATAGGGATTGGCTTTTTCAAATTGGTTGTTTTCAAAAATAGAAGAGCAGTTTTGAACTTTGCCCCTTTTTGCTCATAATTTAGGTAATATTTTATAGGTCTCGTATTTTATATTATGAAGTACGTGTTAGTTGGTTTAGTTAAGGTTTTGTCTGATTTCGCCTTCTTTTTTCAATTCTTTTAAAAATAGACATTGTGTTTCGGTTGTAATTAGTCTCATCTGCCCTCTAATCCACCTTTATTTTATTATTTAGTTGTATGCTGAACAAAACATGAATTTTTGAAAGTTCTCTATCTCGTCCTGATTTGGCAAACAGTTAAATCAAAACGTGAATGAGCGGGTTGGAACCTTATGTGCAAACGCACATTAACGAGCCTCCTTGTTGATTTTTGTCATCTGAAGAAACAGTTTTCCATTTGACAACATCGACGGTAGAAAGTTAAAAACCTATTTCGAGTCTTTCTACAATTTGTATTATGTTATTCTGAAAAACTATTTTCATGGTTGAAATAATGTCAAAGTTGTTAGTTCGTTTTTTTATAAAGTGTCTTAATCAAATTGAACATTAGCTCGTTTACCCCCATTTTCTTCATTTTTTTGCTCCAAAAAACTATACAGTCGCCAGATTAATCAATTTTGTTCCCAAAACAGCGCAACATCAACAAATCGACCCATTTTTCACACAGATGAAGTACTTTGAAAACGTTTTAGTCAATTTTCAGATATTTTATCTCATCACACTTTTTTTAAATTATTTCAATTTCAACTGGGAACAAACACAATCTACCATATTGTTTCAATGGATTTTATTGAACAAAAAATTTTAGATGAATTTAATTGAATTTTGAACCTCTTTTTTAAAAGCGTCGTATTAATTTTTTCAGGAAATACGAACTTTTTTTAAAATCTCAATTTGACTACATACTATATACAGTTCATTGGATATACACAACAATATACTCATATAATTGTTCTGACCCCACATTAGGGGGAGGAACAATATACTCAAATGGGCTTCTTTTATTCAGTCAATTTTGGCCGATCGATACATTCATCGTAGTGGAGTGTAAGTAGTATCACTATAAACCCGTCTAGCGTAGAATTTGACATTAATATTAAATTTTGAATTTTTATTTTTTTCTCAATGAGTTATCGAGCTTTATTTTTTTGTGTGAACACGTGATATTTGGCATTCTTGTGTTTAAGAGTATTTGTTGTTTTAGAGTACACTTTTAGAGTAATTGTTGTTCAAATTCAGATTTTTTTCTATAAAATGGAACAATTTTTTGCGTTCCCAGTAGACGAAAGGCAAAAAAGAGTTGTTTGGGTCTCATAGGGAAGTTTACTTTGATAAAATCGAATTTTTTGGAGAGCTATTTTTATTATAATTCTATGTAACTTAGCGACTAGTAGATTTTCAAGTTTCCGTTATTGACAAAGCTTATTTATTCTAAAAGGAGGCCCAACAAAAAACAGACATTTAATTTCAAGGAATCCATCATTTTTTATGGCTTCAAATCTGAGCTTTTGATTAAGATTTTGTATTGCTATGAAATAGACTCGTTGACTAAATCAAAAGGCTTTCTAATGATCATCGAGAGAACCTATCTAGAAATTTGAGTGAAACAGCTAATGGCTGTTAAGACCTTAAAGATAATTTTTTGCAATAAATTTGTTTCTCAAATTTGTTTCGTGGAACTTGTAATCAGTCCCACTAACGACCGGAGCCTATTCTTTCTATTGAAACTAATATTAATCTGATTAGCAGTTTCCTCCTCTATCTATTGCTACTAATTCTTTGATGTCACGTTTTTATGTTTTTTTTTTAAATTTGGATTTTTGTTCAAAATTTTCGTTCGGAAACCCTGTCACATTATCCTATATTGACAGTTCCCACTAGCGCGCAGAAGGCGTCAATTTTCTTTTGAGTTTTGGGTATCTGCCTGTGTTTATTGTTTTCATTGTCAAAAGAATTATTGTAGTGACTAATTGACAACTTACGAATAATTGATACTACGAGTATTTCTAAAAAAATTCGTGTTTTTAATATATTTGTTCAAATTTGATAAATTTTTTTGAAGTCACACCGTTAACATAAATTGAATCCCATTTCTGCTTAAAAAAGATGAAAGTAAAAACAATTTTCTCTTTCTCTCTTAATCTCATTGTTTTCTCGTTCTCTCTTTGTTCTCTCTCATTTTTTTAAAGATTTTCTGTTTTTGCGTGTTTTTGCTCTTTATACGGTCTTACAAACTGTTTTAAATGCTGAGAGGGCTCATTAGCTTCAAATAATTGAGAATTAAATGAACATATCTGTTTAGAGCTAATAGTCTGAAAAGTATTATTATGTTTGCTTTCAAATTTTTTAAATTCTAGACTTTTCTTTCTCATATAAGTTTTTTTCATTTTCAATCTGTAAATTATTGTCACCTTTCTTGTAACTCAACAATAAACGTGTTTCTTTATATTATGCCAAAACTGTTTGTTCGACAATATGAGTTTTCATAAAAATTTTGTGAGTGGCCAATATTTGTGCTTCTTTTTTTCTTTTTTTAGCATATTCGGGTTAATAATAGATACCAAAGATTTTCGAATGAGGCGAAGTGACCATGTTTTTATGTTTGCGTTTATTTTTAGCTGAATTATAATTGGTAATTATAGAGTTAAAATTCAGATACAAATGCTAGCAAATTTAATGGCTTCAATACTTTGTGTTTTCGCAAATTGTTTGTAATTTTTTGTGAGTTTTTCTGCATTTTAAGTCCGGTTTAATGGCTTAGTTTAGAGAAAGATTTGTCTTTTTGGCTTATTAAGAATCTTTTACTAAACTTATGAAGAAATTTTTTATTTGAACTCTAATGGTTTTTAAGACTTTTGAAACTACTTTTTTTTTTAAAAAAAAAAGTGTTGATTGAATTTGAGTTTCGCCCCAATTTTTCTTTTTTTTTGTCGTTTTGTTACCTAGTCTCGTTAAAGGAAAACCCATCTGCTGTATTGTTCAAAAAATAAGTTTGTGTAGTTAAGGTTTTATCTGATTGCATTTAGACGTTGCTACTAGGTGCTTTCATATTTCGATTTGAGTTTTCGCCGTTAAATTTTTGTCTTTGCATATTTTGTTTTTTTTTCTTGTAGTCTTTTTAATGGCAGATCTCATGAATGCTCTAATGCGGTATGGCATTATACAATTCTTTTAGTAGTTTGGTTTTTGTAAAGTCAAACATCTATTTTTGAATATCTCTTCACTTGGTTGACAATTAAGTCAGAAATGTAGATGAGCTCGGGTCAGAACTTTATGTGCGAAGGCACATTACGAGCCGCCTTGTTAATAATAATCAAATCAATCAAGAATCTTTTCACATACCAAACCCAATTTTGCATGCCAAGCCAATTTCAAAGTTTCACTGAATACAACAAGACACATTACACCCTTTTGAAAAACTACCATTTCCAGCTAGATACCAATGAAATATTTTCTGAATAAAAAATTACCTCATTTGATCTCGAATGCGCTATGTTTCAGTGAAGCAAAATAAATCAATTTAAAATTTCAGGTCAAGTGTGAAAATTTTGAGCTTTATCGAAGAGTGACATTTACTCGCATTAAATGAAGATTATAAAATAGTTGCTGCTTCACTTATCTTGATATGCAATTCAATCAATGATGCTTGAAAAGAAACGGTTTAGTATAACGGTTTGTTGAAATCGTTTTGAAATCTGTGTGTTTAAATTTATATTGCGGGAACATGTAACCAATATTTTGACAAATAATAAAGTCAGCGGTATACAATCAGCACTGTTTGAACTTTTGCTCGAAATGTTTATTTTTCCACTCAGTTTGAAAAACACATCAATTTTTCTTTCGACGTAGGAAAACAGAAACGACTTACTTTGCCGCTTATTTTGAAAATCAGTTTCTGTTTGTCCTCTAAACGGAGAAATTAAATTGAAAGATTTTGATGTTTAGTTTGATGACAACTCTAATTTAATGGGTTGAGTCAGATTAAAACACTCACATCCACATTTTAAAATGCCGAAAGTCTGCAGTGCCAGAAGTAAAATGCCAGAAGTGGCTACTTAGCCAGAAGTTGACTTCCGTTGACTTTCTTCATTTTAAAACGTGCGCGTTTCGTGTTTAAAGCATGATTACGTGACACTGCAGAAGTCACTTTGAAATTCTGTGTGACTTGTTATCGGTAAACGCCACAAGTTATCAGTGACTTCAAGCAGAGTAATGTAATTGAGTACACTTAAACATTCACTGAGTTTTGACATATACTTTTTGTAGTTACAATCAAAATTCTTGACGGTTGGTTCCGTTTGAAATTGAACAAATCAACCAGTTTTTGTTCCGTCTGCATAACTAACCGGCATTTCTCCAGAAGTAAAAATTCATGGTCTTTCTCCGAAAAATACTAAATCTCTATTGCGTTTAAAGAACGGCGATACCGAATCGTTTTTCCGAAAGTTTTCTAGAATAGCAAACTATTTAAGTAACAAAGTTGTCAACAACCGTAAAGTAGTTAAAATATCGAACACGTCTTTATTAGAAGCCGATGCCAAATAACGATTAGCGCAAATTTTTCAACTAGGTACGTTGAAATCTTTGCAGTTATCTTAATTTAGAGTGAGAAAGAGACCCCAATACAAGGATTTTAACTATATATTGTTTTAACGAGTAAGTTTGATGTGCCAATCATCAGTAGAATCCAAAAACATCCATAGATTTTTTTTAAAATAACATAAGAACACTTTTTGTGGATTCGTGGATTTATTTGACGGAAGACTGATTCTGTAATGCTCGAAGAATGCTTTTAGCCAAACATACGGAAGAAAAACCGAGGATCCATAATTTGTTTTCAGCCCTACGGAAAAAATTTCTATAAATAATTGTGACTTTCCACATGTGCTATTCTTCCTGTCATGATCAAGGCAGACTTAGATGAAAAAAAAACTATCGACAGAGAATAGATATATTAGTTGGCTGAGAAATATTCACAAGCTCAGTTCAGCGTGGTTTTTAAAAGTGTCTTAAAAGCGTGCGTTTTAGAGTGTCTGTTTTATGTATAGCTATATTCAGTGTCATTACCAATCCATATTTATCGAAAGTCAAAAAATAAGTCGTTAAAAACCATAACAAAAGCATGATTTCTTCACAAAATGCGGTGGGTTGAAATCAATACAACATATTTAGTTGATTGATTGGTTGACCGTTTAAGTGTTTAACCTGAAAAATTTTTATATCAAATATGTTTCCTTGTAATCTTAAAACATTAAAAAAAATTGTTTGGACCTGTTATAATTTAGCTTAGCAAACAGAGTTGTAATAGGGTTGCAAATACACTATTTCAAAAGTATATCGGAATCGCGGAGCGAATACGAAAATTAGTGTGCGTTACTAATTTTACTTATTGGAATTGCGGAGCAAATCCAAGCTAGAATTTGGCTTGCGTAAATTAGAAGCGTTTGCAGAGCAAATTGAATTCAGAATGATAAATGAGATTATAATTACTTATAATAAAATATTGTGAACAAACTATGAAATAATTTAGTAGACCAGCGGGAACATATTTATACGTGAATAATAAAAAGCCATAATCTTAGTTATGATCTATATATGATATGAATATAAAATAGAGGATAAATTGATAATTAAGTACACATACAGATTTCGATATATATATATATATATATGTATATATATATATATATATATATATATATATATATATATATACATATATATAGGTATTTATATGTATCACATTTCCCCCATGACAGAAAATTGAAATATATTTACAATTTTTTAAAGAAACAACACAAAGAATTAAGAGATTGAAACACAACATAAATTAAACTGAGTAGGCGTCGCAAATGCTAAATTTAAAGGACAATAAAGTTAAACTTGTGTATATGCAAAGCATATGTAATGAATTATTGTAATGAGGAATTGAAATGACAATTACAGCACAGTAAATTGGAAAATCCGAATAAAGCTGGATTTGCAAAACAGATACATTGTAAAATGAAAATGTGTAAGTGAACAAGTTGAGAAGCATAAATTAAATTGCACAAACATATTTGAGTGGATGCGCGGAGCGAATACATGAACTAAATAGAAATTGGAATGAAACAGCAAATGAAATAAATTAAGTTTGGTATATGCATTGCAAATTGGAAATGCAGGGCAAATACATAGATAAATAAGGAAATTGTCGTTTATCAGAGTTTTCAATGTTTTAGTTTCTCATTATATTTCATTCTCCGCATCCCACACTGACATTTCTGGCTCTTGTTTATATTCAAAGTATCTAGTTCTAGGATCAGATGGTGAATTTTGTCCCAAATGCAAATCGGGTCGGGGTGGTGACGGAATTCTTGACTGTTCAGCATCTTGAATGAGAGCCACCAGCGAATTTTCAGTCGCAGAAGTTTTCTTATCTTTCTTATTTTTTCGTTTCTTTGGTTTCGCTGAGCTTGAAGAGGTCAAGGAACTTGTTGGGGATATATCCGAATCGGTAAAACCATAGAATTGAGGTCGTTTACGTTTGCGGCCTTCGGTTTGATCTTCATGTGTAGGGGGTGTGAGTGATGTTTGCGGAGCTTGTGAGGTGGGTGCAGGTTGAGCCGGTACAATGGAGATCACTGGTTGTTCGAGATCTGCCACCTTCTCGTTACAGTCATCTGGGATGATGTTACGACGGCGTTTGAGCTGTGGCTTTGTTGGCTTTCGTACTGTCAGCGCACGCGAGACATTTGAGTTTACCGATGAAACTACCGAAGTAGTGTCACGTTGACACTGCCTGATCTTTATTTCGCCCCTCTTTTGCTTTTTGAGATCGTTGTTATGATTTGCAATTTTGAACTCCGTCGTTTTTTATATGGAGCGGGACGTCGTTGCGCATATGCCCACAAATTTGTCGATCTTTCGGCTTTTGTTCCGAATTTGGCCAGACCACTGTCTCGAACTTTTACTGGCGATCGTCCGGGCTCATTGATGATCGTTGTTGTGGGTGATGACTTCGTCACGAAAGATCCGGGTTTGAGGACTTCATAAAGGCCTGCCAACTGCCTCTTTGCTCTCTTTTTATTCGGGAGCTTCCGTGCTAACTTGACCTTAAGAGACTGTTCCGTTCGTGGTATGGGGTCCGTGAGTTGCTGGTGTGTTATAAATTGGGATTCCTTGTTGTCCGAGTCACGGTAGCGCTGACCCGCGTCTAGTGATGCCTTACACATGTTCTTTTCAATTTCCGTATCATTTCTGTCAATACTGAGCCACCCAGCTTCATCCAGTAAGTCATCCGCAGAAACTGTTTCACCATCTAAATAGTGATTAATGATTTTTTCATAAGTTAAATTTAGACTCGATGGAAGTGTGCTAATATTCCTTAAGGGAGTATTTGCAGGACGGCCGAAATGAGCTTCAAATGATGTTATCTTTGTTGTTTTTTGTTTAGTTTGTCGTATATCAGAAACTATTTGTTTAATCGCTTTAGATGTTGAAAACGTATCTTTATTTTCAGTTTTCATGCAAGATAAACGTCTTTTTATTGTTTGTATCATTCGCTCTACCAATTCAATAGCTCTATGATCACCAACCGGAGCGTCGAGAATGTTAATATTATTTTCATTACAGTAGTTCGTAACTTGTTTACCTATAAGACAAATTGCTTTTTGGTCTAAACGTATTGTTCTCGGGATTTCGTGAGTATATGCGTAATCACGAAGAAATTTTACTACCTTTACCCCATTAGCGTTGTCAAATATTCTAACTGTCGGGTACTTGGAATAACGATCAATACATGTTAAGAAGTAAATATATTTATCTTTATCGTTAGTTATCGGGCCCCCAAAATCAATTTGTATTTCTTCGTTAGGTTCTTGACAAGCTTTGTGTGGATGCCATTTAGACTTTGGCATGATAGGTTTTAAATTCTTACCAATATCTGTAAATGGGACGCAATCGGAAGTCTTTGCTAAAATGAAATGTCCCTATGCAAATATGGCCACCATGCGGATTGAGAGATAAGATCATTCCTCAACTACCAGGGTGCTTCATATGAATGGATTCGAGCACCGCCTCCTTGATAGAATTCGGAATGGCCACACGCTGATCCACACAAAGGCAGCCGCATTTGACATGCAGATCCTTCCAAAAGGAGTGGATGTACATGCTAACTTCTTTGAAACGGGCCTCATCATCCTGGATGACACAGTCTCGAATCTCTTTCAGCACCGCGTCCTTGCTAGTGAGAACTGCCAGAAATGATTTGGTAAATAACTTATTGAGATTATTTTCAAAGATCTCCTCCCGGGATAGCTCGATGTCGTATTCTTCAGGTGATGATGAGGCTTGGGTGTTACTGGGCCCTGCTCTTGTAGTTTGTATTGGGGTAGATTGGGTGCGGAATGTCACTCTTTGAGTTTGTGGCGAAGTGGGTGGATTACTTTGTGATGCCTCAGTGACTGACATTTTGATGTGGAGTATTTGTTGTTTTGAATTTGCTACAGAATTACAAGGAGAATTTTGTGACTGGATTCGCGATGCGGGTGCAGTATCAGATTTAAGCAAATGATTGGCATGGCAATTAAAGCGAGAAATGAATTTTCGATTGTAATTACTTATTTGTGCTCGAGTAGTGAAAGAAGAATTTGAGGCATTTGAATTATGCGTGCTACTTTTAGCGGGTTTGCAAGAGTGGACGCGCGTCTTGTGTACTTGTAATTTGTTTTTACTGTTTGTGTGCCGCTTACGGAAAAGAATTTTATTTGAATGACTAATTAAAGATGTAATTGCGTCGCGAATGCGGGAAATTGTTGCTACCATAAATTCCTCATCATATTGAGTGATGCTTTTTGCTTTTTGATTTGGTTGGCGCGAGATATAATCAACTAAACCCATTCTAGTGCCAGGAATATGCTCTATGTTAAAATCAAAGGGTAACAGACGATCGATCCATCTTGTTAATCTACAATTATAAGATTTATTGGAACGGTAAGATTTTAAGACTGAAAGAAGTGCTCTATGATCTGTCAAGACAGTAAAATTTTTCCCAAAAAGATAATATTTAAAATATTCAATAGCCCAAACCACTCCAAGCAATTCCAGTTCATTTATACTATAAGGTTCTTCATTGCTATTAACAAATCGAGATGCAAAGGCTACCGTTTTCCACCCTTCACAATCTAATTGCTCAAGCGCAGCGCCTAAACCTTGGCGAGATGCGTCGCATT
The DNA here is from genome assembly GCF_964194025.1 of Convolutriloba macropyga. NCBI lineage: Eukaryota > Metazoa > Xenacoelomorpha > Acoela > Convolutidae > Convolutriloba > Convolutriloba macropyga. Next base: position 14,768 of record NW_027451048.1, read on the forward strand.
TGATTCGCGTTTCCAATGTCGGATTAAAATGAGTATTTTCTGTAGCATTAGCAATGACAGTTTTGATATGCTCAAAATGTGTTTGATGATTTTCATTCCAGATAAATTTTTCGCTTTTTTTTAATAGTGGCCGAAGAGGGTGGCATATTTTGGCAAGATTAGGAATAAATTTACTTAAATGATGGACACTAACTAAGAATGACCGTAATTGTTTCAATGTTTTTGGAGCTTTAATTTCCGCAATTGCTGCTGTTTTAGACTCTATAGGTTTAACACCACTATGTGAAAATGTGAAACCAAACCAATTTATCTGATGCTTTGCGAAGTGAAATTTACTTAAGTTAATTCTGAGATTATCGGCCTCGAGTTTTTCAGACAATTGTAAACGTGTTTGAGATGCGATTCCTCGTTTCCTTTGCTAACTACAATTATATCGTCAAGAAAACAGTATGTGTTAGACAAACCAACCAATGTATAATCCATCGCCTTTTGAAACTTTTCCGGCATATCTGTAAGACCATAAAATCCTGTTTTAAAACGATACGTACCTGTTGCGTTGCCACAATTGATGTTGAAATTACAATGACGTGCGGTATCCGGGTGCAAATTTAATTGACTATATGCGTATTTTAAATCAATCGTTGAGAAATAAACGTTTTCACCCGGATTAGAGTCATTAATGTGCTGTGAAATTGAAGCGATAAGGCTACCTATATTTGGCATTTGATATTTATTTTTATGTATTGATTTGTTCAAAGTTTTCGAATCGAGAGCTAACTTTACAGATTTGTCCTTCTTGACGGTAATTACGATAGGGGAAAAAAAATTTTTATCGGAACACTCTTGTAATTTTTCAATATGTCCTTGTTCAGAAAGGTTTTTCAATTCAGCAGATACTTTGTCCAACAGATTTATAGGGACACGACGACCTTTTTGGTGTAATCGGGTGTAATTTTTATGAAATTTTGAACGTACAATATGTACCTTGGACTTACCGATTCTGGAGATTAAATCAGGAAAATCAATTGCAATCTGTTTTTTGATTGCACAGTATTCTTGTTCTACCTGGTTAATTGTCGTTTGATTATTTGTCTGTTGAATTGATCGTCGGAGAGCAGAAAATAAATCTCTACCCAACAGTGGGCGGTGACCATCCGTCACGACTTGAATTTCTATTGGATTCGCGTACCAATTGTTGCTTTGAATTGAAGTTTGAAGAATGCCTAGGGTATGAATAGGCTCGTTGGAGAAAGTTTTCAATTGTTTGGGATTCGCCTCGCCCGAATCCACCAAGACATTCGTTGCTGTATTTCCGAGCGTTATAGGGAGATTGATTGCTTCCACAGAAATTGTGAATTCCGTCGAAGATACTGCAGGCACGCAATTATCTTCATCTGATGAACAGTTCGATTCCAAAGCGGGATCAAAATCAACCGAAATTTGATTGACGTCCTCAGCTTGGTCATCTTTTTCGACATTTTTAACCCGTGGCCTAGGTTTTGGATACGAATTGGGGTCTTTAGGTTTTCGACAGACTTTTGCGAAATGATTTTCAATACCACAATTATTGCATTTCTTTCCTCAAGCAGGACATCTATTGCGATGCTCAGAAGTCCAGTTCATATCACAAAAATGACAATTTGTGGGCTTCTTCCGTGCCAGAGTGTTCATAGTAGAGAAAGGGGTAGCATTCGCGATGCGCATCCGCTGCACTTGATTAACGGTTGAATTCAGTTTTGTTTGCATTCATTTTGATTTGATTGAGGGTACCCATTTCGATATTGGTTGCTATTGCCAATGCTTTGTCAGGTTCTACCAATTCTTTCAGAAGTTCTTTTTGGATATCCTCATTCTGCATGTTTGCGATAAAAACGTCTCTGATGATAGTATCCCCTTTTTCTCCTAAACCCCAATTCTCCGAAAGTTCTTTGAGATGACCATAAAATTTCTCAATTGGTTCTCGTTTTTGCTGTTTCCGTGTAAGGAAGAGAAATCGATCAAAAGTGATGTTATGGATTCGGGTGAAGGTTGTGTTCAAAACATCCCAAAGATTTCTTGTTGAAATTTCATCCAGATTTACATTCGAATTTTTTGAATTGAATACTCGCCGCCCTTCTGTTCCCAGACTCAATGAACATCAATGACGATAATTTTCGGTCGCAGAGTTTCCACGTTTTATCTCCGCGTAGTATGCCTACCGCTACAATGCGTTGACAATTATTCTTCTATTCTGTTTTCGCCTGTTCATTACGGGTGCGTCGGTCTCGCTCCGATTGTGCTGTTGGGTTTTCAACTGCGTCTTCATAAGCTGGTTCAGGAGGCAGAATAACAGTTTCTGGGGGATCGGCTAATAGTAGCTCCACTTCAATTCCTTCGCGAGCAAGAATTGCAAGTTTGAGCTGCGTCCTCCAATATTCCCATCGAAGTGGGAGCTCGAGGGTTGCCTTTTCCCAAAAGGGTTGAATTCCGAGTGGAGATTTGCCACTGTACTTTAGTGCGCCATGTTATATTTTAGCTTAGCAAACAGAGTTGTAATATTGTTGCAAATACACTATTTCAAAAGTACATCGGAATCCCGGAGCGAATACGAAAATTAGTGTACGTTACTAATTTACTTATTGGAAATGCGGAGCAAATCCAAGCTAGAATTTGGCTTGCGTAAATTAGAAGCGTTTGCAGAGCGACTCGAATTCAGAATGATAAATCGGATTATGATTACTTATAATGAAATATTGTGAACAAACTATGAAATAATTTAGTAGACTAGCGGGAACATATTTATACGTGACTAATAAAAAGTCATAATCTTAGTTATTATTATGTTGGTATGATATGAATATAAAATAGAGAATAAATTGATAATTAAGTACACATACAGATTTCGATATATATATATATATATAGGTATTTATATGTATCACAGGACCTTATGCTTAAGAGATTTTATATTCAATTTACCTGCTGCAAAAGTTTTTGGTTTAAAAATGTTTCTATTAAGGAAATCTAGCAAGCATTTGCAAAGGCTTCCATTGTTCCGACCCACTTTAGTGGGGGAGGAACTATAAACTTAAATTTTTTTGTTCGCCGATCGATCTAATCATCATTCAGGTATCAATAGAAAACTTGTTTAGCGTAGAAATTCAAATTAAAATTTTTGTTTTTGAATATCGCTTTTTCCGAAGAGTAACGGGGAGATATAATTTTGTCAACGTTAGCCTAATTTTTTTTGTTTTGTTCAAATTTTTCGCAATTTTAGCACAGTTTTTGATCATTTTTTTGTTCGTTAGCAAATTTTAATGCATATTTATATTAAGAAATTCATATTTGTTTTAATATATTACAGTTTTCGTTTACTAAAGAAACTATTAAGTAATATTGTAAGTCCATTATGTTTTTTTAACAATCACGCATCGAAATTACTCATCGTTGATTTTCGCAATGAAATGTATTTCGTTTTTATTTTGATTTCAATTCATTCCTTGCAGTTTTTTCAACTCAATAGCAGGACAGTCTTTTTTTGTTTTTCAGGGTTCAATTTAAAAGGTTTTTCATGCTCCAACAGCGTGCAATGCATCAAAATTGTTTTTTGTGATTAAATCTCAATCAAGGATTTCCTCAATCAACAAAATGTATACGTGAAATTCTAATGAATTATTTAGATTTGCCATCGTTTGATGTTCTTTTGAAGTATTATGACTAATAACAATTAATCTATTGTCTATTTCTGTATCTAGACAGCTATCAATGAAACTATCAAATGCCTGTATTTGACACAGAAGTGTGTTTTTAACATAGCTCGAGTATCCAAAATTCACCAATTGTTTTTGATATGGTGTTATTTTGCTCCAATTAGATAGCTGGGTAGCATCTAGAACTTTTTTAAAGGAAAATCAGCAAACGCAGGAGTAGTTCTGGTCCCGTTATTGTTTTTTGTATTTCAAAAATTATTCGGATTGTAATGGGGCGCTGTATATAATTTTTTGCAAAACTTTTGCTTTCTTGTCTTATTTATGTTACTTCAGACCAGAATGATTCCATTTCAAATTCTTTTTATTAACAATTTTCATTAGCAAAATGAGGGCAATGTAAGAAGAAACGTAATAATTTCAGCGAGAAGCATACGGTTTTTTGGCTTCAACAACATTTGTTTAAAATTGTTCGTGAAATTTTTAGATCTACCTGTACTCAGTGTTAATCTGTAGTCTTTTGACTTAGTCGCAATAATCACACGTACGAAAGGCTTCCTAAGCAGTTTCAATGTGAATTTCATAACAATTTTCAGTTGAAGGCTTACGGTTGTTATATTTTACGCATTTAAAAAAATTGTTTAAAAAAGTAATGGTATTTTTTTCAATTAAACTTTAGTGTTTTGCTTTTGCTGAAAAAATTGGCTTTTTGGTGTTGATGCTAAGAGTTCTCTCAATTTTTTTACTTATTTCAATTTTTGAGGTTAACTTTTTCACTTTTTCCTGTCTTGTTCAATCATCACTTAAATGGCACATTAACAAAATTTTCATTTCACATCAGTGGTGCTGAAAATAGGCAGCGTTGATTTTATCCATTGTTTTAATTTTTTAAAGTTTTTTGAAAGGATTTAAGTTTTGTAGGCTTCGACGCTGTTACCTCGTATAAATGAAGTGACTTTTGTTTTGCCTCTATTTGGTTTTCTCGTAGTAGTATGACCGTCTGCATAATGAAGATTTTCAATGGTTTTGTCGGAAAGTATGATTGAATCCATTGAATGTTTTCATTTGATAGCTAATTGCTTTCATGACTTTGAATTTAATTGTTCTCAAAAATCGCAACATATTTTCCTACTTTGCCCTCTTTGTTTTTCTTTCTACTTATTAATTATTCTCAAAAAGGCAAAACTTATTGATTTTCTGATGAATTTCAAGTCATTTGCTTGGCTTACTTTTGATCTGATGCTATTTTGACTTTTTCATGAAATTTTTTTAACGAAAATATAGATAGACAGTGAGTTTGCTCGTAGGTAATGCTTGTTGTTTTTATATGTTGATTTTGTTTTCTCTTATTGTTTTTTAGGCCAGGTATCGCCGGCCTTCTAGTGAAAATTTACTTCATTTTCATAGTTAGAGCTTAAAGCGATTATTTAATTGGATACACCAATTATTTTCGAGCAATAAATGGTTTTTTTAAAGTTTTCTATCTCTTCCTCATTTGGTGGACAATTAAGTCAATAACGTGGTCGAGCGTTATCAGAACATTATGTGCGAATGCAGATTATCGAGCCTCCTTGTTTTATTAACATTGATATCATTGGAGCTGTGGGCATCAATTTATGCCAATGATTTCGATGAAATTGGTGGGCTCTTAGTATATTGGTTATAAACTTTGATTAAAGTACCTTTGATTCTATTGCCTCAAGAAAATTTTTTAATCTTTTCCAATTTTCATTTTTGCAATGTCAAAAGTCTGTGTTTGTAGAATTAAAATGAGGGCTATCATTGAAATCTGACAACTCAATTTTATCCTGCTGGATTTTGTGTCAGTTTTATAATTTGCCCGGGATATATTTTGTAGTTTCAGTTCATGTTTTAAGTAGAAGGCCAAACCAATTCATCATTCCTTGACAACTGAATCAACGCGCAGTTGATTAAAATGACTAAAGCGAAATTTGATAATCTCAGAAAAAAATATGCGACTTTTATTTCATCCATCAGTTCTGGCATACTATTATTCATACAGCGCATTCATAAAAAGTGATGGTGAACAACCTTAACTTAATACAAGAAAACCCGCACACGATACTCTGTGCTTAGCACAAAATGTATTTGCAATTTTGCAGCAAGGAAATCTAAATTTATTGAACCTTTTCAGAAATAAAATTGTATTCAATTTTCCAACCGCAGATTTTCTGACCAGAACCGATCAGAACGGTATGATCTTTTTCATCTAAAGAGGTAGAATTTTTTTAGCTAAAGACGGTAGAATCTTTGACCATTTCTCAACAAGTTAGCCAACGTGAAATTGATCAAAATTAAGTTTTATAATCTCAGAAACCTGTAAAAATTTTCTTCGTTATCTCATAGCATTGCTATACAATGATATGCCCAAATAAGGGCCAATCAACAACAGTAAGTTATTATAAGAAAACTTGGATAAAACTATGCGTGCCTGAAAACTTTGCGAAAACCCAACTTGAAGGCCTACAACACATCCTATTGCTGAATTGTTTAGGCTATTAGAAAAAACATAGCACTTCTGTAAGCATTTTAAAATTTTAGCAGTCTGTATGTACAACGTTTTCCTTCCAAAGTTTTCAAAAAAAGATGAAAATTAGAATAGATTTGTGCTCAAATGTGCTCAAAACCATTTCTTTTTGAGAGGTTGATGTGTACAACGTCATCTACTCTAATACTAATTTGAGCAGTGAAATGTCGGAGTCTTTAAAAGAAAAATTTCGGAAAATCTCTTCGGCTGATACTGTTGACGGTCGACGGTCGTTCATCAGTTTAAACTGACTTTGTTTTTCTGTTTTGATACACTTTATGAGAAAAAAAGTTTTGAGTGAATTTAGCCGTCAAAATGCATCTCTGTAAAACATATATCGAAGCCCATATAAAATTTAATCGATACTACCCTAGTCGAGGCCAAAAATTTATCTCGTAATATCTTGCAAAATTCTTGCAAATAGACAAACCAAGCTGAAATCCAAAAGTCTAGCCAAAATAAAAGAACAGTTTCTATACAGTTAAAGAGTTGACATCTAAAGCAAGTAAATTGTCTCATTTTTGAAGAGATAACTAGGTAATTTTGAGGAACCTTTCCCTTCGCCAGGGAACCCTGAACCACCAAAAATTACAAAATTGAGAAAACATAAAAATCTAAGAGATGAAAAAATGAAGGCAAATTTTGGAACAGGAAGATTGAAGCACTCATGCCTCAGATTAATTTTAATCGGATGTGATATTTCGTTGGCTTCAATTTTTTGATGCCAAAATATGTATAAATTTTTATATTTGTAACCTTAAACCGTACAAAAACTTTAGCTGAAGAAAGGCAGTTTTCTTTATCATCAGATTAAATTTTTCTGCAAACTTGTAGCAAAACTGCTACTTTTTTTAGGACAACTCTTATTTTTTTTAATTTTTCTTTTTTATAAATTATATTTTTGTGAGACAACAAGCGGAGATTCCTGAAACTTAATTTTTAAGATTCCTCGTAGAAGAAAAGTTTATTTTACGAGATTCCTTTAAGAATAAGCTTTACATTGTAAGATTCTAGCAATTTTAAAAAAGTTTGAAGTAATTTTTGTCAGACGATGCATCGTCTAGTGAAATTCTGCCAGAATCGTGCAATATCTTAAAAAAATAAACTTTTCCCCGACTAGGGTATTGCACTCGAATCGCCAACAAATTCCCCCATAGTGAACAAAATAATAAATACCAGAAAAAAAACCATGTCGAATGCCATTAAAACTACCAACTGTAAAATTTTAGAAGCTTTGATAGAAGAACGACTTGCGTTGCCGAGCAGACATAAAAACATTGAAATTTACATCTCAATATAAATAAACATCATATATGATTTGAAAATTAGTTATGAAATTAGGTTTACCACCTCAAGTGTTTACGTTTTTCAAGTGTTTACGTGTTTAAGTTTAAAGCCTGACTCTTAAAGCTTCAAATGTGTCTTAGTCCCTGAAAGTATAAAAAAATTCAGAAAACATTCAGATAAGGTTGAATTGAGTAAAAATGATATCCTAAAACTTGAAAGGTGCAATTAGTTTCAAGTAATTCAAAAAGTTAGCTTCGCAACTTTAATTAAAGTATTTGAATTTTTTCATCTGAAGTTTGCCGTTATTGATGGTTTATCTAATTCAAATATTTTTTTCATTTGAGTCAATGAGGAGTTTCATCATATGGCACTCTTTAGTTTTAAATAAAATTTAAAATAATCAATAAACAAGCAAATATTTTACCATAGAACTCAAGGAATATTTTCTCTGTAATTTTTTACGCTCAGTCTATGATCTATGACAAAAGTTCTTTATTCTAAAATCAGAGTTTTTTAAGGTAATAAAATTGTCGGTGGCTGACAAATGCTAAAAAATTGAAATATATTCTGCTATATAAAACGTTTGCCGACTATGAAAGTTTTTTTGCGTCTTTCTCAGTTATTCGATTGTCAAACCATGAGCTAACAGCAATATATCGTCTTTTTATTCTTTTTGCAGTTGTCAAAAGATAACAAAAGAATCAAAAAATGCAAAATAGTGAGAAATGCGCATAATGACCTAATATTTAAATCAATTATGTAAGATATGGAACAAAAATTATGCATCAAACATTTTTTCCTTTCTTTTTAGTTGAATTGTGAACGCGTTGTAAAACATTACTACAAATATAGCTCAATGAAGTCTCCTAAAAAATTTATAGATTCCTGAATAAAAAAACTGTTAATGTTGTATACTTCTCACATTTTGCTCAAAAAAAGCGCAATCGATAAATTTTGTACTTAACTAAATGGGAATTTTTATACATTGTTCTCAAATACACCTTGAAAGTAAACCCAAATGATCACGCTGAGTGGAAACAAAAACAAAAAAAAAGAATTCTTTACTTTTATCGGTTTCATAACGAATTTGCTAATGATAAGTATGTTCTTCTGTATCGCATTTATAGGGAGCTTCAGAGCCTTGATTTTATAATTTAAGAAAGCGTCTTTTTTTATCAGGTTCCTAAAAGTTGAGGGTACGAGAAGCTTTAATATGTTAACTACCAGAATAAAGTGCCAACACCTGGAAACCTAAATTTTTCAATCTTTTCCAGCTACACAACTGATAACTTTGACCTTTTGTTTTGTCTAAATGCTAAAATTGTTATTATGAGGGCGGATGGTATTAATTATAATGAAAATAAAATCATTTGAAATTAAACTCTATTTTGTCCTGTATAAATATATTTCCACTTGTCAATTTTTTCTTCGTCCGGTTTAAGAAAAATTTTTAGACGAACATGAAAAAAAACTTAAGTTATTGTCCAAAAATGAATAGAAGTATCTCGTTTACTAGCAACGCGATACAATTTTTTTGAAAAAGCTACACATAAATCTTAAGTAAATTGGATTGTATGTATTTACTACAGACAATCGCAAAAACACATATTAGGCAAACCTAACTTAACTGGAAAGGAAAACAGATACAAAATAAGGTTTCCAATTCAAAACGGAACTAAGCTAGTTGCCATCTAATGAATCAGATATTCAAAATCGCTTATGGTTGAACCTCAGAATTTGGATTCCGTGAGCTCCATTTTTCCGCAATTATTGTTTTTTCGCTCCATTTTTCCACAATATAATGTTGTCAGGAAAAAATTTTTTGAATTCCTAAAAAGATAACTCACCCAATTTATCACTACCCCAGGTTCAATAATGTACTGTAAATGTAAAGCTAAACAACAATCGGTTTATAAAAATTGATGATGTAAACTGAAAAACTGAACCAATTTCATTAGCAAAATTTCTGCCTTCGATCCTTTTTACTTTATCAAGTATGAAGCAGTCTCAAATAAATGGAATTAGCCACTATACACGTACTTGTAGCTTTCGCCAAAAAATAGTATTAAAAACAAACTAACTATACCCCCGAGACGCACTTGATCAAAATTTAGGGGAAAATGGTTTGCCCGAGGGACGTCAACCCGCATTTCTGCTGCGAAGTGGGCTAATTATCTTATCGATACCCATTGTGCTGTAAAATTGACCAATAGAAACTCGATATAATTGCAAAATTCAGGGTAAAAGAAATACCCGCTGAGGCAAATTTGATTGAAATTTTGATAGCTGTTTCTTTTGATGGAATAAGCTGAATTACTCGACCCTCTGAAAAGCCCGCTGTATACTTGATAACCTGATTATTACACAATTACAAACTGATCATAGTTATAAACAAGTTATGACAAAATCGCCGAACTGGATTATAACAGCCAGATTAAATCTATTTTAAAAAGGCTTTGATGTCATCCACGGTTTATTAGTTTTGGGAATTGATTTAAGTCTAGACAAGATGGGATTTCCATGGAAAAGTACGATACCCTATGTACGCGTAAACAAATGGTTTGATCAATTCACCCTGACATTAAAAATTTTTCAGATTATCCGGCAACGCAACAATAAAACAACAAATGTTGAGAAAATTGCAGAAATGTGCCGCCATTCACAGTTTAACTGCAAAAAAGTACTGATTGCAACTGAAATGCTGGCGGAGAAAAGTGCAAACAATATTTAAAAACCAAAGTCTGATAAATAGACTTAAAAACACAAACAAAATGAATATTTAAGATGAAATAGAAATCGTTCAATGTTGGGGGCGGGGGGGGGGGGTTCGGCTGAAATTAACAGTGAAAAATTATTGTAAATGCAAAAAGGAGCAAATGAGAAATTTGACACTCTTCCCCTAAAACTTTAAACTCGTACATTATCGCAGGGTGTGGAGGTAAACTTGACAGAACATTGCCAGAGCTGCTTTACTCTGGGACAACTCATGACAGAATTTAACCAGAATAGTCCCATTGGGTTCCCACCCTTAACAGATTGGTTCCAGATAATGTCTACTCTGGCTCTACTCTAGACAAAATGATCTCCCAGACTGTTCATAGTCTGGAGTGACTCTTGGCAGAGCTTCTCTAAAGTAGGCACTTGATTCGACTCCTTCAGACCGGTAAGCCACAATACGCAGATTAATGCAACTTCAATGTTTAGTTTTTCTACTTTACGTGAAACGTTCTTGCTAACCGGTATACTCCAATAGTCAAAAATTTGAAAAACAAATTTTCCCACTTTATACCGTAACATGGCAATTTTTGTTCACTCTTGTCTCTGAGGAAGATCCTATCGTTACGTGGTGATGCATTTGCAACACTAACTATGAAGAAAATATTTTAAACGGAAGAAAGTTTTGATTTATGAATCGTAACTGTGAAAAATATTATATATGCTTCTTACTAATCATACAAAGATCATAAATGGTTCTTACGAACAATGAAAATATCATTTATAGTGCTTAATACTCATTCCAAGATCGATCATAATACGAAATTTTGTATGCCTCATGGGGAACCATATATGATTTCCAAGAATGTTCATCCCTGGTATTAAACTCTCATCTGGCTTATAATTATCTTTCGTTCTGTTCGTTCAGTAAGCTCCCGTCAACGACTAACTACCGTAGAACTTAATCCATTGTTCGCAGAGTAAATTTAGACCAAATGTGCCAACAACTGCCCCCCCCCCCGCAGTTGTTCTACAATAGAATCATTTCTGACAAAAACAACTCCATTGCTGACATACTCTTAGATCAACTCTCTCACGAACAACCTCATTGCATGAACAGTCTCTGACTAGAACTCTGACCAAAAATAATACAAAAAATATAAGAAAAACGTGCTTGAAATGGTTTCTGGTCAAACACCATGTGTTCAAAATTTTTCTGATCAGACTAATATGCGCCTGAATCCGCCTCCAAACCATCCTAGACTGAAGTGACCTCTGATCAAATTGAAATGAGACCCTTGTTTAGATAATATTTGTACGCTTGAACCAATTCGTAAAACCTGTAATTTTGCTTTGAGAACATGCCAAGTACGTTTTGACCTGGGTCAGAGCAGAGGCACCTCAACCAATCTGGCACCACGGCCAGGGCTACCATGGAATCTTGTTTCTCAAGTCAATACCCTTATTAGAGTGCTATTCTGCTATTGATACAGACCTGATAGCGAGTATTTACTTTAGGGGTCTTTAAGGACTGTTATCTGAGCACAAAAAAAGCAAGTTCATAAAGTTCTGATCTAGATATTTATATGTTATATTCAATTACTTATGTTAACAAAATAATAGCAAAATTTGGCCACAACATTCAGCGGCTCAAATCAAAATAAGATATCCATATGTAGATCGTTGCACTTAGTTTGCAAAAAATTGTTCTTGGAATCATTTTCGGTTCTTTGCCTTAATTATTTTTTCGGCATTTATTCAAATGGAAATTTTCGGCAGTCGTTGTCTAACACCAACTATTTTTCTGTTGCTTGAAACCTCAATATTTTCAACATACAGTCCAATAGAATTGCCATTTCTGCTATGGAGTAAGTACAAAACTTTAATATAAAAACTAGATGAAAAATTTTTGGTTTTGGAACATTAAAAACCGCTGCTAGGGTCTTCTCTTTCAGTCAAAAATGTAAAAGATAATTGAAGCCGTCAATTTTTCATTATAGGAGGGATTCGCTAACGTCATTTCAAATGAAAGAGGTCCGCTGTTAGTGTGGATTTAACGTAAAATTGATCCAAGTTTGTAGTTTTGAGACGGTGTCAGGACAATTTACCCGATTATATTTTACCCAATGCCATTATACCCGATTCAATTTTACCCAACCTGCCATTTTACCCAATGCCAATTTACCCAATGCCAACTTACCCAATTTACCCTATTGCTAAATTAACCAGAACGACTATTTAGCCGACTATAAAATAAATGGCCCGTGGGACTTGATACGAAACTATCACAACCGAACATGGGATTATATTGTCCAAAAATATTTTAAATCACCCTTCTAATAGCGACTGCTAATTTGTAACCGGATAATTGAACGAAAAGATCAAAGAGCATTTAGTAAGTTGGTATTGGGTAAAATGGCATTGGGTAAAATGGCATTGGGTAAAATGGCAGGTTGGGTAAAATGGCATTGGGTAAAATGGCATTGGGTAAAATGGCAGGTTGGGTAAAATGGCATTGGGTAAAATGGCAGGTTGGGTAAAATGGCATTGGGTAAAATGGCATGGGGTAAAATGGCAGGTTGGGTAAAATGGCGTAGGGTAAAATGGCATTGGGTAAAATGGCATTGGGTAAAATGGCAGGTTGGGTAAAATGGCGTAGGGTAAAATGGCATTGGGTAAAATGGCAGGTTGGGTAAAATGGCATTGGGTAAAATGGCATGGGGTAAAATGGCAGGTTGGGTAAAATGGCATTGGGTAAAATGGCAGGTTGGGTAAAATGGCATTGGGTAAAATGGCATGGGGTAAAATGGCAGGTTGGGTAAAATGGCGTAGGGTAAAATGGCATTGGGTAAAATGGCATTGGGTAAAATGGCAGGTTGGGTAAAATGGCGTAGGGTAAAATGTCGTAGGGTAAAATGGCATTGGGTAAAAAATTGCAGTTTGGGTAAAATGGCGTAGGGTAAAATGGCATTGGGTAAAATGGGATTGGGTAAAATGGCAGGTTGGGTAAAATGGCATTGGGTAAAATGGGATTGGGTAAAATGGCAGGTTGGGTAAAATGGCGTAGGGTAAAATGGCATTGGGTAAAATGGCAGGTTGGGTAAAATGGCGTAGGGTAAAATGGCGTAGGGTAAAATGGCATTGGGTAAAATGGCAGGTTGGGTAAAATGGCGAAGGGTAAAATGGCGTAGGGTAAAATGGCATCGGGTAAAATGGCAGGTTGGGTAAAATGGCATTGGGTAAAATGGCATTGGGTAAAATGGCAGGTTGGGTAAAATGGCATTGGGTAAAATGGCATTGGGTAAAATGGCAGGTTGGGTAAAATGGCGTAGGGTAAAAAGGCATTGGGTAAAATGGCAGGTTGGGTAAAATGGCGTAGGGTAAAATGGCATTGGGTAAAATGGCAGGTTGGGTAAAATGGCGTAGGGTAAAATGGCGTAGAGTAAAATGGCATTGGGTAAAATGGCAGGTTGGGTAAAATGGCGTAGGGTAAAATGGCGTAGGGTAAAATGGCATTGGGTAAAATGGCAGGTTGGGTAAAATGGCATTGGGTAAAATGGCATTGGGTAAAATGGCAGGTTGGGTAAAATGGCTTTGGGTAAAATGGCATTGGGTAAAATGGCATTGGGTAAAATGGCGTAGGGTAAAATGGCGTAGGGTAAAATGGCATTGGGTAAAATGGCAGGTTGGGTAAAATGGCGTAGGGTAAAATGGCATTGGGTAAAATGGGATTGGGTAAATTGTCATGTAACCTTTTGAGACGTAGCTATAATTTTATCGGACAATTTTGAACCTTCATATCATTTTTTAAACGTACGAGTTATTCGGTGTTCTTTTCATCGAGTTAAAAAAGATTCTCATTTTCCGAATCGAAGACAGCAATAATTTCCTAACTGTCCATGCAGGTTCAGACCAGACCATCCTTCAAGCACGACCTTTTATTCTTAACTGACCACCGTGGGAAGAATAAACAGAAAAATTTCATGTTCGGAAATTGAAATAGATTGAGGAGGTGCGATTAATTAAGCTGTTGAGATTGAGCTGTTATATTGATAACCACAATTATTATAACCAAATTTAATGTCAAATAAAATTTTCGTTAATCTTGAAAACAGCTGTCCAAATAGGATATTAAAACAATTTATATGAAACCATATATAGAAAAAGCTTTTGAGGTCTCGAAGCCGAACAAATAATTGTTATAAAACACAAGCGCTACCGAGCGAAATTGAACACAGAGAAAAACTTTGTCACGCCGAAAACCCGACATATAAAAGACCTCTCAAACATCGATGACTAAAACAATAAAAAATGAAAAATTGGAAAAATTACCAATTACATGATAAAAAATTAAGTGAAAAGACCTTAAACATGTTAAAGGTATTTTCACTTAATTTTTTCCCCGTAATTGACATTTTTCCGATTTTGCAGTTTTTTTGTTTTAAAAATTAATGGATAAATACATTAAGGGATAAAGTATTGTGCAATGAATAAAACATAACGCAAATGGATCCATAAAATCTATTTGAAACTTAGATCGAATGATGCGGTCAATTAGTTAAAGATAGATTAGGTTGGTCATTCTGGAACGCCATCATTATCAAAAAATTATTTAAAAATACTCAAAAAACTGATAATTAGATAATTTTGAATAGTAATCTTGAATAAGAAATACTATTGGAAGAGAAAACAATTTCCTTGATTTCCGGGGATAAAATATTTAACAATGACTTGTGATCGCTAACTTCCATTTTTTTAATTTTTCAAAACTTTCAAGTCAAACGCCACAATCAGCATGCTTTAAATGACATAAATGAGCAAAAAAACTCGTTGGCTAATTTGAGTGCCTGAGAAAGAAGTGTTTCTGACTTAGCTAGAGGATGAAGAGGATGGAAAGGCACGCCCTAGACAAAAACTGATATAAAATTGTTAATTTCTTACAAATTTCTGTTCGTCAAAGCCAGGTTGTTAAATATTTGCTAAAATCAGCCAGGTAGGCTATTTTTCAAACCATTTCTCGGAGATTGCTAATATCAATTTTATAATAATAGAATACGCCGTGTAAGAGTTATGTATGTTATTATCCACAGCAAAAATGCAAATTTCTAAGAATAAGGGATATAAATATAAAACTTGTTTGCAACTAATTAAAAAAAAATTAATTCAATACTTTTAAATTGTTTTTCATATTGTTAATCAAAAATTTTAAATTTGACATCAAGCTCCAACTATGGCGGCAAATAGCTTGAACAGCTTAACTAAATAGTTTGATTCCTCGTCGCATATTGTCCATTTAAGAGGCCTTTTCATTTCGTTAATTATGCAAAGAGGCTCGGTTATTTGCGTTCGTGCATAATGTTTTGACCTTGCTCAACAACGTATATCACCTAATTGTCCACCAAGAGTAAAAGAGAGATTGCAAACTTTTCCAAAAAAATTATTGTTTGGTAGGAATTTGTTTATCCGTTTAAAAAATCGCTTTAGCTCTGACCACTATACAAATGGAACTTAACTCAGAAGGCCACTGGTAACCACCAATATGGAGCTTAAGAGACAAGGCAAACAAACACAAATAAATAAAAACAACAAATATGACTTAAGGCCAAAAATCAAAATAAGTCCATCTTTTTTTGAAAAAGTTAAATGAAACGGCCAAAATTGCATCACATACTATTTCAAAAAAAAAAAATAAAATAAACTGGCGAACTGACTTGAATTCACCCTAAAAGATATGGGACTTGTCTTTATTGAGAATAATTAACAATTAGACAGCAAACAAGAAGTGCGAAATGAGAAAACGCGTTTCCTCTTTTTGAAAAGAATTAAATTCAAGGTCATCAAAAAAATGTTATCATCTAAAATTATTCAATGGCTTCCTTTATTCCTTCAAAGAAAATTATGGAGATCTGTCATTATACAGAACCCCATTACACTACAAGAAGAGCAATTACGAACAAAAATAAAATGGCTATTTGAATTTTGTGAAGAAACGGTGTCGAAGCCTATGAGATCAAAATCTATTCACTGAAAATATTGAATCCATTGAGTTGTGTCCTGTTTCGACAAGATTAACGTGATGTTCAATTTTTCAATAAAATGCCATCCATATGATTATCAGAGAAGAAAGCAATAGAAAAAAATTATAAAAATACGTAGTATCAACACCCAAAAAAAACAATTAACTTAAAAAAAGCAATTAAAAACAACATTATTAACCGACTGAAAACATTGCAAACTCTATTATTTAAGAGACTGCGAGAAATGGTTGAATTGGCGAGTCTAAAAATTAAATTTTTCATACAAAAAATTTTTAAAACCGAGAACGTTACAACCGTAAGCTTTCATCTAAGAATTTGTGAATGGTTCAACGTTGAAGCACCTATGAAACCAATTGTACATATCATTAGTGGGACTAAGTCAAAACATCAAATATTAACACTGAATACAGACAGAAAAAAATAACGAACATTTTTATAAAACGTATTTGAAACCAAAATATCATGTTTTTGCTGAAATTTTTATGCATGTTTTCCGGACTCTCTT
>NW_027451049.1:0-23221 GCF_964194025.1 Convolutriloba macropyga
AGTCCATTTCGGACCAAGGGCTGAGTACTCAATCTAAAAGTACACAGTGTAGCGCGCGTGCAGTCCAGAACATCTAAGGGCATCACAGACCTGTTATAGCCTCACTTCATCTGCGGTATTTAATTCCGCATAGTTCCTCTAAGAAGTGTTTGAATTCACATATAGTGAATTTCATTATTTAGATGGAGAAGATCTCGTTCGTTATCGGAATTAACCAGACAGATCACTCCACTAACTAAGAACGGCCATGCACCACCGCCCATATAATCATGAAAGATATTCAATCTGTCAATCCTTAAGATGTCTGGACCGGGTGAGTTTTCCCGTGTTGAGTCAAATTAAGCCGCAGGCTCCACTCCTGGTGGTGCCCTTCCGTCAATTCCTTTAAGTTTCGATTTTGCAACCATACTTCCCCCGGAACCAATAAACTTTGGTTTCCCGGTTAATCTCTTGCCAAGTCAAGATCGACTTTGACAAATTGTAGGTTGGTATAGTTTATGGTCAGAATTACGAGGGTATCTAATCCTCTTCAATACTCTGACTTTCGTTCTTGATTAATGAAAACATTCTTGGCAAATGCTTTCGCAGTAGTTTGTCTTGCCACGATCCAAGAATTTCACCTCTAACGTAGCAATACAAATGCCCCCGTCTGTTCCTTTCAATCATTACCGCACTCAGCCAACCGGCATCAATCGAGTAGCGGGTCATTCTCCATTATTCCATGCTTTATTATTCGATCCCAAAGGATGCTTTGAACACTCTAATTTTCTCAGGGTGAAAACACCGTTTCCACAGTTCGTCACATTTAAGTGCAAACTATTTCTTCGATGCGAAGGATGAGCGGAACGAGTCAACAGATTTAACTGAAGACCATGTTGCCGTTCTACTCAAACAGATCCAACTATGAGCTTTTTAAACGCAGCAACTATTGCATACGCTTGTAGAGGCTGGTATTACCGCGGCTGCTGGCACCAGACTTGCCCTCTACTCGTTCATCAATGGAGCTTTTAAGTCCATTCCATTCTGATTACAAACCATAAAGGTTCATATCATTATTTCTAGTCACTACCTCCTCGTGCGGAGAGTGGGTAATTTGCGTGCCTGCTGCCTTCCTTGGATGTGGTAGCCGTTTCTAAGGCTCCCTCTCCGGAATCGAACCCTGATTCCCCGTTACCCGTCACAACCATGGTAGTCCGTTACACTACCATCATAGGTTGATAGGTCAGAAATTCGGAAGTTCCGTCCCCAAGCCGAAGCTATCTGGGATCTTTCAGTTACTAGGACTCATCACGGGATGTGTCTGTACTTAGCAAATCACCCGGTGTAGTCTTGTAAAAGTCTCCGACAGTGTCGGACAATCAGCATGCATTAGCTGCAGGGTTACCGCAGTTATTCATTTAGCTTGCAAATCAACTAATAGATAGTAACTGATTTAATGAGCCATTCGCGGTTCCACTTTTTCAAGCTTCGCTTGCACATGCATGGCTTAGTCTTTCAGACAAGCATATGGCAACTGACAGGATCAATCAGTTTAATTGTACTTTGAACAATCTTTCGATTTGTTCGAATTTAGAAAGACATAGCCTTGCGGCCTCGTCAATCTTGCTTTGAGCTTTTTAAATCACGAAGAGTTTCAATGCATGCTTTGGCATGGCTACTAGTTACTACACAGTACTCTACACACTTAGAGTTACCCACGATTACACATTTCACATGCTGATGTTTCGGCTCGCGCGTACTAGAAACAGCATAATACTATGTGTACTGGTAGATAGCGCTCTGTGAGCATTTCCCATGAGCAGGTTTTGCCCTCCAAATCTCTGTTCTACTGTTACCAATACCGGCTAACAACTGTATCATACTAGGGAGAATTGACTCATGATTTAAAAACCAGATGTTCACATGTCGATGTTTCGGCTCTCGCCTACTAGAAACAACATAATACTAGTCTGTTAAAAATCTCAATCACGCCGCCTCTTCAGATACAGAAGTTTTACCTTTTATTGGTTAGAGAACAGCTTTCCAGCTGTCGACATGGTTACTAGTAACAACACCGTACTCAACACAAAAACTTTTCAACTTCACAACTTTCACATGCTGATGTTTCTGCTTTCGCATACTAGAAACAGCATAATACTTATTGTTTTGTCAAGTAATTTGTGTGTCTTTCCCATGTGAAGTTTCACCGGTCAACAATGTTTCCCTGACCAATTACGGCTACTAGTAGCTGTATAATACTAGGGAAAATGATTGAGGATTTAATATCAGATTTTCACATGTTGATGTTTCGGCTTTCGCCTACTAGAAACAACATAATACTAGTCTGCTAAGAAATCTCGCTCAAATTGCCTTTTCACATACAGAAGTTTCACCTTCTATTGGTTAGAGAACAGTTCTCAGCTGTCGACATGGTTACTAGTAACAACATCGTACTCAACACAAAAATTCTTCAACTTCACAACTTTCACATGCTGATGTTTCTGCTTTCGCGTACTAGAAACAGCATAATACTTATTGCTTTGTCAAGAAGTGTGTGTGTCTTTCCCATGCGAAAGTTTCACCGGTCAGCAATAATTGCCGTGTCCAATTAAGGTTACTCATAGCTGTATAATACTAGGGAAAATGATTGAGGATTTAATATCAGATTTTCACATGTTGATGTTTCGGCTTTCGCCTACTAGAAACAACATAATACTAGTCTGCTAATAAATCTCGCTCAAATTGCCTTTTCACATACAGAAGTTTCACCTCTTCTTGGTCACTGTACAGATGATGCTGTCTGTTCTTTATTTGGTTCTGCTTATTATAAGGAGGGGCATCACTCCTTCCTCCTTGGTTTGCATGCATTAAGCCTGCTTTGTGAAAAGCGTATCTTTCTAGCTTTTCTTCGCCTTACTCGAGTAGGACGATACAATCCAGACATTAGTCAGTCTTGGTGTAAAGTCACTGAGTATTATTCGGTTCTGCTTTATTCAGCAATATGCTGTATAATTGTTGTAATTTGCGAACATATTTGTTCTCAGTTCCGAACTACTAGCGACGACAGATTACCAGCGGTCATGAGCCATCAAGGTAGTTCTTTGGTGCATCAAGTAGAGAGGTGCCATCAAACAACACTTCCCTAATAATGCTACACACATAGAATTTGCTACAGTGCAGCTTTTTACTTTGCAAAATTTGCGCACAAATTTTGCATAGAATAAATGTTTTATCAAGATTTTTAGATCCCCTCCCTTGAGAGAACGTTACTCCTTTAAGTGAACACCCCGCGGCGTCCTGTTGTTATTGCTTATAACCATTTCGCAAGCCGGAGGCATAATGCACTACGCAAGCCGCTACTTTGGCACAGAGGCACCTAGTTTTACACCCGGGACTTCAGGTGGCCCAGTTTTACACCCAGTACAGCGGTGCCAGTTGGTAACCCGGTGGATCCTCGGAGACCAGACATGATCATAGATCAAACCCGATGTATGCTACTCCTGAACGTATAGTATCTCCACTGTGCAATGAAATTATCGTTCGTTTCGGGCCTTCCTATACGTTCAGCAGACAATCGCTAGGAATTCACCTCGTGACCCGTGGTGACCACACTGGATTTCAAGTTTATTGATTTGGACAGACCTGTCATTTATTTTGCTTTTCAGCTTCAGTTCTGCTCGATCTAGCTTGCCTAAGGCTTGATCTCGCTTTGCTCACCCCTGTAGGAGCCTCTACTAGTACCACTCGGAGTAATGGGGAATCCACCAGACCTAATCGATGAATGCCATCAAACAACAAACATCATACCCGGCTTCATCAGGCATATTTTATTACTTCCGAGAGGTACTTTAGTATCAGATCTTTCTCCATGCCTCTTATGAGGACCCGTCAGACCTTTCGGTTTATCGTTTAGCTTCAGTCCTGCTCGATCTAGCTTTCCCAAGGCTCGATCTAGCTCTATTCGCCCCACTAGAGGGCTCTCTAAGACCCCTCGGTCTTAGTGTTAGCTCCGGTACTGCTCGGTCGTGCTTGCTGAAGGCCCGACCCAGCTTTAGTTAGATTCTCGTACTTTCTCTTGGCCTCTCTAGGAGGACCAGACAGACCTCTCGGTCTATCGTTTAGCTTCAGTCCTGCTCGATCTAGCTTGCCCAAGGCTTGATCAAGCTCTATTCGCCCCGCTAGAGGGCTCTCTAAGACCCCTCGGTCTTAGTGTTATCTTCTGTAATGCCTAACCAAGCTTACTACAGGCCTTGGTCAGGTCTTTATCGGTCACCGATTAGTAACAGACCAATCATAGGGCCTTCCACCCTATCCGGGTTGAGGTCTTTAGTCCAGCCATATTTTGACAAGACACCTCTCCCTAATAATGCCCCACACATAGAATTACTGTCCATGCAGTATTTAACTTGTGTTTTTTTCTAAAATTTGATTTTCACTTTTTGGAGGTTCATTTGCTCCTCTGACACTCTTTCAGCTTCAATCTTACTCGATCTAGCTTTCCCAAGGCTCGATCTAGCTCTATTCGCCCCACTAGAGGGCTCTCTAAGACACTTCGGTCTTAGTGTTAGCTCCGGTCTTGCTCAATCGTGCTTGCTGAAGGCGCGATCAAGCTTTAGTTAGCTTCTCGTACTTCCTCTTGGCCTCTCTAGGAGGACCAGACAGACCTCTCGGTCTATCGTTTAGCTTCATTCCTGCTCGATCTAGCTTTCCCAAGGCTCGATCTAGCTCTATTCGCCCTGCTAGAGGGCTCTCTAAGACCCCTCGGTCTTAGTGTTAGCTCCGGTACAGCTCGGTCGTGCTTGCTGAAGGCCCGATCAAGCTTTAGTTAGATTCTCGTACTTTCTCTTGGCCTCTCTAGGAGGACCAGACAGACCTCTCGGTCTATCGTTTAGCTTCAGTCCTGCTTGATCTAGCTTTCCCAAGGCTCGATCTAGCTCTATTCGCCCTGCTAGAGGGCTCTCTAAGACCCCTCGGTCTTAGTGTTAGCTCCGGTACAGCTCGGTCGTGCTTGCTGAAGGCCCGATCAAGCTTTAGTTAGCTTCTCGTACTTTCTCTTGGCCTCTCTAGGAGGACCAGACAGACCTCTCGGTCTATCGTTTAGCTTCAGTCCTGCTCGATCTAGCTTTCCCAAGGCTCGATCTAGATCTATTCGCCCTGCTAGAGGGCTCTCTAAGACCCCTCGGTCTTAGTGTTAGCTCCGGTACAGCTCGGTCGTGCTTGCTGAAGGCCTGATCAAGCTTTAGTTAGCTTCTCGTACTTTCTCTTGGCCTCTCTAGGAGGACCAGACAGACCTTTCGGTCTCTTGCTTAGCTTCAGTCCTGCTCGATCTAGCTTTCCCAAGGCTCGATCTAGCTCTATTCGCCCCGCTAGAGGGCTCTCTAAGACCCCTCGGTCTTAGTGTTAACTCCTGTAATGCCTAACCAAGCTTACTACAGGCCTTGTTCAGGTCTTTATCGGTCACCGATTAGTAACAGACCGATCATGGGGCCTTCCACCCTATCCGGGTTGAGGTCTTTAGTCCAGCCATATTTTGACAAGACACCTCCCCCTAATAATGCCCCACACATAGAAATACTGTCCATGCAGTATTTAACTTGTGTTTTTTCTAAAATTTGATTTTCACTTTTTGGAGGTTCATTTGCTCCTCTGACACTCTTTCAGCTTCAATCTTACTCGATCTAGCTTTCCCAAGGCTCGATCTAGCTCTATTCGCCCCACCAGAGGGCTCTCTAAGACACTTCGGTCTTAGTGTTAGCTCCGGTCTTGCTCAATCGTGCTTGCTGAAGGCGCGATCAAGCTTTAGTTAGCTTCTCGTACTTTCTCTTGGCCTCTCTAGGAGGACCAGACAGACCTCTCGGTCTATCGTTTAGCTTCAGTCCTGCTCGATCTAGCTTTCCCAAGGCTCGATCTAGCTCTATTCGCCCCGCTAGAGGGCTCTCTAAGACCCCTCGGTCTTAGTGTTAGCTCCGGTACAGCTCGGTCGTGCTTGCTGAAGGCCCGATCAAGCTTTAGTTGGCTTCTCGTACTTTCTCTTGGCCTCTCTAGGAGGACCAGACAGACCTCTCGGTCTATCCTTTAGCTTCAGTCCTGCTCGATCTAGCTTTCCCAAGGCTCGATCTAGCTCTATTCGCCCCGCTAGAGGGCTCTCTAAGACCCCTCGGTCTTAGTGTTATCTCCTGTAATGCCTAACCAAGCTTACTACAGGCCTTGGTCAGGTCTTTATCGGTCACCGATTAGTAACAGACCGATCATAGGGCCTTCCACCCTATCTGGGTTGAGGTCTTTAGTCCAGCCATATTTTGACAAGACACCTCCCCCTAATAATGCCCCACACATAGAATTACTGTTTATGCAGCTTTTCACTTGTGAAATTTTTAATTTTCGCAATTATTATAGAATAAGTGTTTGCGCAGCTTTTCATAGGTCGAGCTCTAGCTAGCTAGCTCAAGCTAGCTAGCTAGCTCAAGCTCAAGCTATCTAGCTCAAGCTCAAGCCAGCTAGCTCAAGCTCAAGCTAGCTAGCTAGCTCAAGCTCAAGCTAGCTAGCTAGCTCAAGCTCAAGCTAGCTAGCTCAAGCTCAAGCTAGCTAGCTCAAGCTCAAGCTAGCTAGCTAGCTCAAGCTCAAGCTCAAGCTAGCTAGCTCAAGCTCAAGCTCAAGCTAGCTAGCTAGCTCAAGCTCAAGCTAGCTAGCTAGCTCAAGCTCAAGCTAGCTAGCTAGCTCAAGCTCAAGCTAGCTAGCTCAAGCTCAAGCTCAAGCTCAAGCTAGCTAGCTAGCTCAAGCTAGCTAGCTAGCTCAAGCTCAAGCTAGCTAGCTAGCTCAAGTTCAAGCTAGCTAGCTAGCTCAAGCTCAAGCTAGCTAGCTAGCTCAAGCTCAAGCTAGCTAGCTCAAGCTCAAGCTAGCTAGCTCAAGCTCAAGCTAGCTAGCTAGCTCAAGCTCAAGCTCAAGCTAGCTAGCTCAAGCTCAAGCTCAAGCTAGCTAGCTAGCTCAAGCTCAAGCTAGCTAGCTAGCTCAAGCTCAAGCTCAAGCTAGCTAGCTAGCTCAAGTTCAAGCTAGCTAGCTAGCTCAAGCTCAAGCTAGCTAGCTCAAGCTCAAGCTAGCTAGCTCAAGCTCAAGCCAGCTAGCTCAAGCTCAAGCTCAAGCTAGCTAGCTAGCTCAAGCACAAGCTAGCTAGCTAGCTCAATCTCAAGCTAGCTAGCTCAAGCTCAAGCTAGCTAGCTCAAGCTCAAGCTAGCTAGCTAGCTCAAGCTCAAGCTCAAGCTAGCTAGCTCAAGCTCAAGCTCAAGCTAGCTAGCTAGCTCAAGCTCAAGCTAGCTAGCTAGCTCAAGCTCAAGCTCAAGCTAGCTAGCTCAAGCTCAAGCTCAAGCTAGCTAGCTAGCTCAAGCTCAAGCTGGCTAGCTAGCTCAAGCTCAAGCTAGCTAGCTAGCTCAAGCTCAAGCTAGCTAGCTCAAGCTCAAGCTCAAGCTCAAGCTAGCTAGCTAGCTCAAGCTAGCTAGCTAGCTCAAGCTCAAGCTAGCTAGCTAGCTCAAGTTCAAGCTAGCTAGCTAGCTCAAGCTCAAGCTAGCTAGCTAGCTCAAGCTCAAGCTAGCTAGCTCAAGCTCAAGCTAGCTAGCTCAAGCTCAAGCTAGCTAGCTAGCTCAAGCTCAAGCTCAAGCTAGCTAGCTCAAGCTCAAGCTCAAGCTAGCTAGCTAGCTCAAGCTCAAGCTAGCTAGCTAGCTCAAGCTCAAGCTAGCTAGCTAGCTCAAGTTCAAGCTAGCTAGCTAGCTCAAGCTCAAGCTAGCTAGCTCAAGCTCAAGCTAGCTAGCTCAAACTCAAGCTAGCTAGCTAGCTCAAGTTCAAGCTAGCTAGCTAGCTCAAGCTCAAGCTAGCTAGCTAGCTCAAGCTCAAGCTAGCTAGCTCAAGCTCAAGCTAGCTAGCTCAAGCTCCAGCTAGCTAGCTAGCTCAAGCTCAAGCTCAAGCTAGCTAGCTCAAGCTCAAGCTCAAGCTAGCTAGCTAGCTCAAGCTCAAGCTAGCTAGCTAGCTCAAGCTCAAGCTAGCTAGCTAGCTCAAGTTCAAGCTAGCTAGCTAGCTCAAGCTCAAGCTAGCTAGCTCAAGCTCAAGCTAGCTAGCTCAAGCTCAAGCCAGCTAGCTCAAGCTCAAGCTCAAGCTAGCTAGCTAGCTCAAGCACAAGCTTGCTAGCTAGCTCAAGCTCAAGCTAGCTAGCTCAAGCTCAAGCTAGCTAGCTCAAGCTCAAGCTAGCTAGCTCAAGCTCAAGCTCAAGCTAGCTAGCTAGCTCAAGCACAAGCTTGCTAGCTAGCTCAAGCTCAAGCTAGCTAGCTCAAGCTCAAGCTAGCTAGCTCAAGCTCAAGCTAGCTAGCTAGCTCAAGCTCAAGCTCAAGCTAGCTAGCTCAAGCTCAAGCTCAAGCTAGCTAGCTGGCTCAAGCTCAAGCTAGCTAGCTAGCTCAAGCTCAAGCTAGCTAGCTAGCTCAAGCTCAAGCTAGCTAGCTCAAGCTCAAGCTCAAGCTAGCTAGCTAGCTCAAGCTAGCTAGCTAGCTCAAGCTCAAGCTAGCTAGCTAGCTCAAGTTCAAGCTAGCTAGCTAGCTCAAGCTCAAGCTAGCTAGCTAGCTCAAGCTCAAGCTAGCTAGCTCAAGCTCAAGCTAGCTAGCTCAAGCTCAAGCTAGCTAGCTAGCTCAAGCTCAAGCTCAAGCTAGCTAGCTCAAGCTCAAGCTCAAGCTAGCTAGCTAGCTCAAGCTCAAGCTAGCTAGCTAGCTCAAGCTCAAGCTAGCTAGCTAGCTCAAGTTCAAGCTAGCTAGCTAGCTCAAGCTCAAGCTAGCTAGCTCAAGCTCAAGCTAGCTAGCTCAAGCTCAAGCCAGCTAGCTCAAGCTCAAGCTCAAGCTAGCTAGCTAGCTCAAGCACAAGCTAGCTAGCTAGCTCAAGCTCAAGCTAGCTAGCTCAAGCTCAAGCTAGCTAGCTCAAGCTCAAGCTAGCTAGCTAGCTCAAGCTCAAGCTCAAGCTAGCTAGCTCAAGCTCAAGCTCAAGCTAGCTAGCTAGCTCAAGCTCAAGCTAGCTAGCTAGCTCAAGCTCAAGCTAGCTAGCTCAAGCTCAAGCTCAAGCTAGCTAGCTAGCTCAAGCTCAAGCTAGCTAGCTAGCTCAAGCTCAAGCTAGCTAGCTAGCTCAAGCTCAAGCTAGCTAGCTCAAGCTCAAGCTCAAGCTCAAGCTAGCTAGCTAGCTCAAGCTAGCTAGCTAGCTCAAGCTCAAGCTAGCTAGCTAGCTCAAGTTCAAGCTAGCTAGCTAGCTCAAGCTCAAGCTAGCTAGCTAGCTCAAGCTCAAGCTAGCTAGCTCAAGCTCAAGCTAGCTAGCTCAAGCTCAAGCTAGCTAGCTAGCTCAAGCTCAAGCTCAAGCTAGCTAGCTCAAGCTCAAGCTCAAGCTAGCTAGCTAGCTCAAGCTCAAGCTAGCTAGCTAGCTCAAGCTCAAGCTAGCTAGCTAGCTCAAGTTCAAGCTAGCTAGCTAGCTCAAGCTCAAGCTAGCTAGCTCAAGCTCAAGCTAGCTTGCTCAAACTCAAGCTAGCTAGCTAGCTCAAGTTCAAGCTAGCTAGCTAGCTCAAGCTCAAGCTAGCTAGCTAGCTCAAGCTCAAGCTAGCTAGCTCAAGCTCAAGCTAGCTAGCTCAAGCTCAAGCTAGCTAGCTAGCTCAAGCTCAAGCTCAAGCTAGCTAGCTCAAGCTCAAGCTCAAGCTAGCTAGCTAGCTCAAGCTCAAGCTAGCTAGCTAGCTCAAGCTCAAGCTAGCTAGCTAGCTCAAGTTCAAGCTAGCTAGCTAGCTCAAGCTCAAGCTAGCTAGCTCAAGCTCAAGCTAGCTAGCTCAAGCTCAAGCCAGCTAGCTCAAGCTCAAGCTCAAGCTAGCTAGCTAGCTCAAGCACAAGCTTGCTAGCTAGCTCAAGCTCAAGCTAGCTAGCTCAAGCTCAAGCTAGCTAGCTCAAGCTCAAGCTAGCTAGCTCAAGCTCAAGCTCAAGCTAGCTAGCTAGCTCAAGCACAAGCTTGCTAGCTAGCTCAAGCTCAAGCTAGCTAGCTCAAGCTCAAGCTAGCTAGCTCAAGCTCAAGCTAGCTAGCTAGCTCAAGCTCAAGCTCAAGCTAGCTAGCTCAAGCTCAAGCTCAAGCTAGCTAGCTAGCTCAAGCTCAAGCTAGCTAGCTAGCTCAAGCTCAAGCTAGCTAGCTAGCTCAAGCTCAAGCTAGCTAGCTCAAGCTCAAGCTCAAGCTAGCTAGCTAGCTCAAGCTAGCTAGCTAGCTCAAGCTCAAGCTAGCTAGCTAGCTCAAGTTCAAGCTAGCTAGCTAGCTCAAGCTCAAGCTAGCTAGCTAGCTCAAGCTCAAGCTATCTAGCTCAAGCTCAAGCTAGCTAGCTCAAGCTCAAGCTAGCTAGCTAGCTCAAGCTCAAGCTCAAGCTAGCTAGCTCAAGCTCAAGCTCAAGCTAGCTAGCTAGCTCAAGCTCAAGCTAGCTAGCTAGCTCAAGCTCAAGCTAGCTAGCTAGCTCAAGTTCAAGCTAGCTAGCTAGCTCAAGCTCAAGCTAGCTAGCTCAAGCTCAAGCTAGCTAGCTCAAGCTCAAGCCAGCTAGCTCAAGCTCAAGCTCAAGCTAGCTAGCTAGCTCAAGCTCAAGCTCAAGCTCAAGCTAGCTAGCTAGCTCAAGTTCAAGCTAGCTAGCTAGCTCAAGCTCAAGCTAGCTAGCTCAAGCTCAAGCTAGCTAGCTCAAGCTCAAGCCAGCTAGCTCAAGCTCAAGCTCAAGCTAGCTAGCTAGCTCAAGCTCAAGCTAGCTAGCTCAAGCTCAAGCTAGCTAGCTAGCTAGCTCAAGCTCAAGCTCAAGCTAGCTAGCTCAAGCTCAAGCTCAAGCTAGCTAGCTCAAGCTCAAGCTCAAGCTAGCTAGCTCAAGCTCAAGCTCAAGCTAGCTAGCTCAAGCCCAAGCTCAAGCTAGCTAGCTAGCTCAAGCTCAAGCTAGCTAGCTCAAGCTCAAGCTCAAGCTCAAGCTAGCTAGCTAGCTAGCTCAAGCTCAAGCTCAAGCTAGCTAGCTAGCTCAAGCTCAAGCTAGCTAGCTCAAGCTCAAGCTAGCTAGCTAGCTCAAGTTCAAGCTAGCTAGCTAGCTCAAGCTCAAGCTAGCTAGCTAGCTCAAGCTCAAGCTAGCTAGCTCAAGCTCAAGCTAGCTAGCTCAAGCTCAAGCTAGCTAGCTAGCTCAAGCTCAAGCTCAAGCTAGCTAGCTCAAGCTCAAGCTCAAGCTAGCTAGCTAGCTCAAGCTCAAGCTAGCTAGCTAGCTCAAGCTCAAGCTAGCTAGCTAGCTCAAGTTCAAGCTAGCTAGCTAGCTCAAGCTCAAGCTAGCTAGCTCAAGCTCAAGCTAGCTAGCTCAAACTCAAGCTAGCTAGCTAGCTCAAGTTCAAGCTAGCTAGCTAGCTCAAGCTCAAGCTAGCTAGCTAGCTCAAGCTCAAGCTAGCTAGCTCAAGCTCAAGCTAGCTAGCTCAAGCTCAAGCTAGCTAGCTAGCTCAAGCTCAAGCTCAAGCTAGCTAGCTCAAGCTCAAGCTCAAGCTAGCTAGCTAGCTCAAGCTCAAGCTAGCTAGCTAGCTCAAGCTCAAGCTAGCTAGCTAGCTCAAGTTCAAGCTAGCTAGCTAGGTCAAGCTCAAGCTAGCTAGCTCAAGCTCAAGCTAGCTAGCTCAAGCTCAAGCCAGCTAGCTCAAGCTCAAGCTCAAGCTAGCTAGCTAGCTCAAGCACAAGCTTGCTAGCTAGCTCAAGCTCAAGCTAGCTAGCTCAAGCTCAAGCTAGCTAGCTCAAGCTCAAGCTAGCTAGCTCAAGCTCAAGCTCAAGCTAGCTAGCTAGCTCAAGCACAAGCTTGCTAGCTAGCTCAAGCTCAAGCTAGCTAGCTCAAGCTCAAGCTAGCTAGCTCAAGCTCAAGCTAGCTAGCTAGCTCAAGCTCAAGCTCAAGCTAGCTAGCTCAAGCTCAAGCTCAAGCTAGCTAGCTAGCTCAAGCTCAAGCTAGCTAGCTAGCTCAAGCTCAAGCTAGCTAGCTAGCTCAAGCTCAAGCTAGCTAGCTCAAGCTCAAGCTCAAGCTAGCTAGCTAGCTCAAGCTAGCTAGCTAGCTCAAGCTCAAGCTAGCTAGCTAGCTCAAGTTCAAGCTAGCTAGCTAGCTCAAGCTCAAGCTAGCTAGCTAGCTCAAGCTCAAGCTAGCTAGCTCAAGCTCAAGCTAGCTAGCTCAAGCTCAAGCTAGCTAGCTAGCTCAAGCTCAAGCTCAAGCTAGCTAGCTCAAGCTCAAGCTCAAGCTAGCTAGCTAGCTCAAGCTCAAGCTAGCTAGCTAGCTCAAGCTCAAGCTAGCTAGCTAGCTCAAGTTCAAGCTAGCTAGCTAGCTCAAGCTCAAGCTAGCTAGCTCAAGCTCAAGCTAGCTAGCTCAAGCTCAAGCCAGCTAGCTCAAGCTCAAGCTCAAGCTAGCTAGCTAGCTCAAGCTCAAGCTCAAGCTAGCTAGCTAGCTCAAGTTCAAGCTAGCTAGCTAGCTCAAGCTCAAGCTAGCTAGCTCAAGCTCAAGCTAGCTAGCTCAAGCTCAAGCCAGCTAGCTCAAGCTCAATCTCAAGCTAGCTAGCTAGCTCAAGCTCAAGCTAGCTAGCTCAAGCTCAAGCTAGCTAGCTAGCTAGCTCAAGCTCAAGCTCAAGCTAGCTAGCTCAAGCTCAAGCTCAAGCTAGCTAGCTCAAGCTCAAGCTCAAGCTAGCTAGCTCAAGCTCAAGCTCAAGCTAGCTAGCTCAAGCTCAAGCTCAAGCTAGCTAGCTAGCTCAAGCTCAAGCTAGCTAGCTCAAGCTCAAGCTCAAGCTCAAGCTAGCTAGCTAGCTAGCTCAAGCTCAAGCTCAAGCTAGCTAGCTAGCTCAAGCTCAAGCTAGCTAGCTCAAGCTCAAGCCAGCTAGCTCAAGCTCAAGCTCAAGCTAGCTAGCTAGCTCAAGCTCAAGCTAGCTAGCTCAAGCTCAAGCCAGCTAGCTCAAGCTCAAGCTCAAGCTCAAGCTAGCTAGCTAGCTCAAGCTCAAGCTAGATAGCTAGCTCAAGCTAGCTAGCTAGCTCAAGCTCAAGCTCAAGCTAGCTAGCTAGCTAGCTCAAGCTCAAGCTAGCTAGCTCAAGCTCAAGCCAGCTAGCTCAAGCTCAAGCTCAAGCTAGCTAGCTAGCTCAAGCTCAAGCTAGCTAGCTCAAGCTCAAGCTCAAGCGAGCTAGCTAGCTCAAGCTCAAGCTAGCTAGCTAGCTCAAGCTCAAGCTAGCTAACTCAAGCTAACTCAGCTAGCTCAAGCTAACTCAAGCTAGCTAAAGCTAACTCAAGCTAACTCAAGCTAACTCAAGCTAACTCAAGCTAGCTAAAGCTAACTCAAGCTAACTCAAGCTAACCCGAGCTAACTCAAGCTAGCTCAAGCTAACCCAAGCTAGCTAAAGCTAACTCAAGCTAACTCAAGCTAATTCAAGCTAACTCAAGCTAACTCAAGCTAACTCAAGCTAACTCAAGCTAGCTAAAGCTAACTCAAGCTAACTCA
The DNA here is from genome assembly GCF_964194025.1 of Convolutriloba macropyga. NCBI lineage: Eukaryota > Metazoa > Xenacoelomorpha > Acoela > Convolutidae > Convolutriloba > Convolutriloba macropyga. The sequence continues at coordinate 13,482 of NW_027451049.1, forward strand.
AGCTAACTCAAGCTAACCCGAGCTAACTCAAGCTAACTGAAGGTAGCTAAAGCTAGTTCAAGCTAACTCAAGCTAGCTAAAGCTAAGACAAGCTAACTCAAGCTAACTCAAGCTAACTCAAGCTAACTCAAGCTAACTCAAGCTAGTTCAAGCTAACTCAAGCTAACTCAAGCTAACTCAAGCTAGCTAAAGCTAACTCAAGCTAACTCAAGCTAACTCAAGCTAACCCGAGCTAACTCAAGCTAACTCAAGGTAGCTAAAGCTAGTTCAAGCTAACTCAAGCTAGCTAAAGCTAAGACAAGCTAACTCAAGCTAACTCAAGCTAACTCAAGCTAACTCAAGCTAACTCAAGCTAGTTCAAGCTAACTCAAGCTAGCTAAAGCTAACTCAAGCTAACTCAAGCTAACTCAAGCTAGCTCAAGCTAACTCAAGCTAGTTCAAGCTAACTCAAGCTAGCTAAAGCTAACTCAAGCTAACTCAAGCTAACTCAAGCTAACTCAAGCTAGCTAAAGCTAACTCAAGCTAACTCAAGCTAACCCGAGCTAACTCAAGCTAGCTCAAGCTAACCCAAGCTAGCTAAAGCTAACTCAAGCTAACTCAAGCTAATTCAAGCTAACTCAAGCTAACTCAAGCTAACTCAAGCTAACTCAAGCTAGCTAAAGCTAACTCAAGCTAACTCAAGCTAACTCAAGCTAACCCGAGCTAACTCAAGCTAACTCAAGGTAGCTAAAGCTAGTTCAAGCTAACTCAAGCTAGCTAAAGCTAAGACAAGCTAACTCAAGCTAACTCAAGCTAACTCAAGCTAACTCAAGCTAACTCAAGCTAACTCAAGCTAGCTAAAGCTAACTCAAGCTAACTCAAGCTAACTCAAGCTAACCCGAGCTAACTCAAGCTAACTCAAGGTAGCTAAAGCTAGTTCAAGCTAACTCAAGCTAGCTAAAGCTAAGACAAGCTAACTCAAGCTAACTCAAGCTAACTCAAGCTAACTCAAGCTAACTAAAGCTAGTTCAAGCTAACTCAAGCTAGCTAAAGCTAACTCAAGCTAACTCAAGCTAACTCAAGCTAGCTCAAGCTAACTCAAGCTAGTTCAAGCTAACTCAAGCTAGCTAAAGCTAACTCAAGCTAACTCAAGCTAACTCAAGCTAACTCAAGCTAGCTAAAGCTAACTCAAGCTAACTCAAGCTAACCCGAGCTAACTCAAGCTAGCTCAAGCTAACCCAAGCTAGCTAAAGCTAACTCAAGCTAACTCAAGCTAATTCAAGCTAACTCAAGCTAACTCAAGCTAACTCAAGCTAACTCAAGCTAGCTAAAGCTAACTCAAGCTAACTCAAGCTAACTCAAGCTAACCCGAGCTAACTCAAGCTAACTCAAGGTAGCTAAAGCTAGTTCAAGCTAACTCAAGCTAGCTAAAGCTAAGACAAGCTAACTCAAGCTAACTCAAGCTAACTCAAGCTAACTCAAGCTAACTCAAGCTAACTCAAGCTAGTTCAAGCTAACTCAAGCTAACTCAAGCTAACTCAAGCTAGCTAAAGCTAACTCAAGCTAACTCAAGCTAACTCAAGCTAACCCGAGCTAACTCAAGCTAACTCAAGGTAGCTAAAGCTAGTTCAAGCTAGCTCAAGCTAGCTAAAGCTAAGACAAGCTAACTCAAGCTAACTCAAGCTAACTCAAGCTAACTCAAGCTAGTTCAAGCTAACTCAAGCTAGCTAAAGCTAACTCAAGCTAACTCAAGCTAACTCAAGCTAGCTCAAGCTAACTCAAGCTAGTTCAAGCTAACTCAAGCTAGCTAAAGCTAACTCAAGCTAACTCAAGCTAACTCAAGCTAGCTCAAGCTAACTCAAGCTAACTCAAGCTAACTCAAGCTAACCCGAGCTAACTCAAGCTAACTCAAGGTAGCTAAAGCTAGTTCAAGCTAGCTCAAGCTAGCTAAAGCTAAGACAAGCTAACTCAAGCTAACTCAAGCTAACTCAAGCTAACTCAAGCTAGTTCAAGCTAACTCAAGCTAGCTAAAGCTAACTCAAGCTAACTCAAGCTAACTCAAGCTAGCTCAAGCTAACTCAAGCTAGTTCAAGCTAACTCAAGCTAGCTAAAGCTAACTCAAGCTAACTCAAGCTAACTCAAGCTAGCTCAAGCTAACTCAAGCTAGTTCAAGCTAACTCAAGCTAGCTAAAGCTAACTCAAGCTAACTCAAGCTAACTCAAGCTAACTCAAGCTAGCTAAAGCTAACTCAAGCTAACTCAAGCTAACCCGAGCTAACTCAAGCTAGCTCAAGCTAACCCAAGCTAGCTAAAGCTAACTCAAGCTAACTCAAGCTAATTCAAGCTAACTCAAGCTAACTCAAGCTAACTCAAGCTAACTCAAGCTAGCTAAAGCTAACTCAAGCTAACTCAAGCTAACTCAAGCTAACCCGAGCTAACTCAAGCTAACTCAAGGTAGCTAAAGCTAGTTCAAGCTAACTCAAGCTAGCTAAAGCTAAGACAAGCTAACTCAAGCTAACTCAAGCTAACTCAAGCTAACTCAAGCTAACTCAAGCTAGTTCAAGCTAACTCAAGCTAACTCAAGCTAACTCAAGCTAGCTAAAGCTAACTCAAGCTAACTCAAGCTAACTCAAGCTAACCCGAGCTAACTCAAGCTAACTCAAGGTAGCTAAAGCTAGTTCAAGCTAGCTCAAGCTAGCTAAAGCTAAGACAAGCTAACTCAAGCTAACTCAAGCTAACTCAAGCTAGTTCAAGCTAACTCAAGCTAGCTAAAGCTAACTCAAGCTAACTCAAGCTAACTCAAGCTAGCTCAAGCTAACTCAAGCTAGTTCAAGCTAACTCAAGCTAGCTAAAGCTAACTCAAGCTAACTCAAGCTAACTCAAGCTAACTCAAGCTAGCTAAAGCTAACTCAAGCTAACTCAAGCTAACCCGAGCTAACTCAAGCTAGCTCAAGCTAACCCAAGCTAGCTAAAGCTAACTCAAGCTAACTCAAGCTAATTCAAGCTAACTCAAGCTAACTCAAGCTAACTCAAGCTAACTCAAGCTAGCTAAAGCTAACTCAAGCTAACTCAAGCTAACTCAAGCTAACCCGAGCTAACTCAAGCTAACTCAAGGTAGCTAAAGCTAGTTCAAGCTAACTCAAGCTAGCTAAAGCTAAGACAAGCTAACTCAAGCTAACTCAAGCTAACTCAAGCTAACTCAAGCTAACTCAAGCTAACTCAAGCTAGTTCAAGCTAACTCAAGCTAACTCAAGCTAACTCAAGCTAGCTAAAGCTAACTCAAGCTAACTCAAGCTAACTCAAGCTAACCCGAGCTAACTCAAGCTAACTCAAGGTAGCTAAAGCTAGTTCAAGCTAACTCAAGCTAGCTAAAGCTAAGACAAGCTAACTCAAGCTAACTCAAGCTAACTCAAGCTAACTCAAGCTAACTAAAGCTAGTTCAAGCTAACTCAAGCTAGCTAAAGCTAACTCAAGCTAACTCAAGCTAACTCAACCTAGCTCAAGCTAACTCAAGCTAGTTCAAGCTAACTCAAGCTAGCTAAAGCTAACTCAAGCTAACTCAAGCTAACTCAAGCTAACTCAAGCTAGCTAAAGCTAACCCGAGCTAACTCAAGCTAGCTCAAGCTAACCCAAGCTAGCTAAAGCTAACTCAAGCTAACTCAAGCTAATTCAAGCTAACTCAAGCTAACTCAAGCTAACTCAAGCTAACTCAAGCTAGCTAAAGCTAACTCAAGCTAACTCAAGCTAACTCAAGCTAACCCGAGCTAACTCAAGCTAACTCAAGGTAGCTAAAGCTAGTTCAAGCTAACTCAAGCTAGCTAAAGCTAAGACAAGCTAACTCAAGCTAACTCAAGCTAACTCAAGCTAACTCAAGCTAACTCAAGCTAACTCAAGCTAGTTCAAGCTAACTCAAGCTAACTCAAGCTAACTCAAGCTAGCTAAAGCTAACTCAAGCTAACTCAAGCTAACTCAAGCTAACCCGAGCTAACTCAAGCTAACTCAAGGTAGCTAAAGCTAGTTCAAGCTAACTCAAGCTAGCTAAAGCTAAGACAAGCTAACTCAAGCTAACTCAAGCTAACTCAAGCTAACTCAAGCTAACTAAAGCTAGTTCAAGCTAACTCAAGCTAGCTAAAGCTAACTCAAGCTAACTCAAGCTAACTCAAGCTAGCTCAAGCTAACTCAAGCTAGTTCAAGCTAACTCAAGCTAGCTAAAGCTAACTCAAGCTAACTCAAGCTAACTCAAGCTAACTCAAGCTAGCTAAAGCTAACTCAAGCTAACTCAAGCTAACCCGAGCTAACTCAAGCTAGCTCAAGCTAACCCAAGCTAGCTAAAGCTAACTCAAGCTAACTCAAGCTAATTCAAGCTAACTCAAGCTAACTCAAGCTAACTCAAGCTAACTCAAGCTAGCTAAAGCTAACTCAAGCTAACTCAAGCTAACTCAAGCTAACCCGAGCTAACTCAAGCTAACTCAAGGTAGCTAAAGCTAGTTCAAGCTAACTCAAGCTAGCTAAAGCTAAGACAAGCTAACTCAAGCTAACTCAAGCTAACTCAAGCTAACTCAAGCTAACTCAAGCTAGTTCAAGCTAACTTAATGAAGTTAACCCAAGCTAACTTGGGTTAATGAAGTCAAACTCAAGCTAACCCGAGCTAACTCAAGCTAACTCAAGCTAATTCAAGCTAACTCAAGCTAACTCAAGCTAATTCAAGCTAACTCAAGCTAATTCAAGCTAACTCAAGCTAGCTAAAGCTAACTCAAGCTAACTCAAGCTAACTCAAGCTAGCTCAAGCTAACTCAAGCTAACTCAAGCTAACTCAAGCTAACCCGAGCTAACTCAAGCTAACTCAAGGTAGCTAAAGCTAGTTCAAGCTAGCTCAAGCTAGCTAAAGCTAAGACAAGCTAACTCAAGCTAACTCAAGCTAACTCAAGCTAGTTCAAGCTAACTCAAGCTAGCTAAAGCTAACTCAAGCTAACTCAAGCTAACTCAAGCTAGCTCAAGCTAACTCAAGCTAGTTCAAGCTAACTCAAGCTAGCTAAAGCTAACTCAAGCTAACTCAAGCTAACTCAAGCTAGCTCAAGCTAACTCAAGCTAGTTCAAGCTAACTCAAGCTAGCTAAAGCTAACTCAAGCTAACTCAAGCTAACTCAAGCTAACTCAAGCTAGCTAAAGCTAACTCAAGCTAACTCAAGCTAACCCGAGCTAACTCAAGCTAGCTCAAGCTAACCCAAGCTAGCTAAAGCTAACTCAAGCTAACTCAAGCTAATTCAAGCTAACTCAAGCTAACTCAAGCTAACTCAAGCTAACTCAAGCTAGCTAAAGCTAACTCAAGCTAACTCAAGCTAACTCAAGCTAACCCGAGCTAACTCAAGCTAACTCAAGGTAGCTAAAGCTAGTTCAAGCTAACTCAAGCTAGCTAAAGCTAAGACAAGCTAACTCAAGCTAACTCAAGCTAACTCAAGCTAACTCAAGCTAACTCAAGCTAGTTCAAGCTAACTCAAGCTAACTCAAGCTAACTCAAGCTAGCTAAAGCTAACTCAAGCTAACTCAAGCTAACTCAAGCTAACCCGAGCTAACTCAAGCTAACTCAAGGTAGCTAAAGCTAGTTCAAGCTAGCTCAAGCTAGCTAAAGCTAAGACAAGCTAACTCAAGCTAACTCAAGCTAACTCAAGCTAGTTCAAGCTAACTCAAGCTAGCTAAAGCTAACTCAAGCTAACTCAAGCTAACTCAAGCTAGCTCAAGCTAACTCAAGCTAGTTCAAGCTAACTCAAGCTAGCTAAAGCTAACTCAAGCTAACTCAAGCTAACTCAAGCTAACTCAAGCTAGCTAAAGCTAACTCAAGCTAACTCAAGCTAACCCGAGCTAACTCAAGCTAGCTCAAGCTAACCCAAGCTAGCTAAAGCTAACTCAAGCTAACTCAAGCTAATTCAAGCTAACTCAAGCTAACTCAAGCTAACTCAAGCTAACTCAAGCTAGCTAAAGCTAACTCAAGCTAACTCAAGCTAACTCAAGCTAACCCGAGCTAACTCAAGCTAACTCAAGGTAGCTAAAGCTAGTTCAAGCTAACTCAAGCTAGCTAAAGCTAAGACAAGCTAACTCAAGCTAACTCAAGCTAACTCAAGCTAACTCAAGCTAACTCAAGCTAACTCAAGCTAGTTCAAGCTAACTCAAGCTAACTCAAGCTAACTCAAGCTAGCTAAAGCTAACTCAAGCTAACTCAAGCTAACTCAAGCTAACCCGAGCTAACTCAAGCTAACTCAAGGTAGCTAAAGCTAGTTCAAGCTAACTCAAGCTAGCTAAAGCTAAGACAAGCTAACTCAAGCTAACTCAAGCTAACTCAAGCTAACTCAAGCTAACTAAAGCTAGTTCAAGCTAACTCAAGCTAGCTAAAGCTAACTCAAGCTAACTCAAGCTAACTCAAGCTAGCTCAAGCTAACTCAAGCTAGTTCAAGCTAACTCAAGCTAGCTAAAGCTAACTCAAGCTAACTCAAGCTAACTCAAGCTAACTCAAGCTAGCTAAAGCTAACCCGAGCTAACTCAAGCTAGCTCAAGCTAACCCAAGCTAGCTAAAGCTAACTCAAGCTAACTCAAGCTAATTCAAGCTAACTCAAGCTAACTCAAGCTAACTCAAGCTAACTCAAGCTAGCTAAAGCTAACTCAAGCTAACTCAAGCTAACTCAAGCTAACCCGAGCTAACTCAAGCTAACTCAAGGTAGCTAAAGCTAGTTCAAGCTAACTCAAGCTAGCTAAAGCTAAGACAAGCTAACTCAAGCTAACTCAAGCTAACTCAAGCTAACTCAAGCTAACTCAAGCTAACTCAAGCTAGTTCAAGCTAACTCAAGCTAACTCAAGCTAACTCAAGCTAGCTAAAGCTAACTCAAGCTAACTCAAGCTAACTCAAGCTAACCCGAGCTAACTCAAGCTAACTCAAGGTAGCTAAAGCTAGTTCAAGCTAACTCAAGCTAGCTAAAGCTAAGACAAGCTAACTCAAGCTAACTCAAGCTAACTCAAGCTAACTCAAGCTAACTCAAGCTAGTTCAAGCTAACTCAAGCTAGCTAAAGCTAACTCAAGCTAACTCAAGCTAACTCAAGCTAGCTCAAGCTAACTCAAGCTAGTTCAAGCTAACTCAAGCTAGCTAAAGCTAACTCAAGCTAACTCAAGCTAACTCAAGCTAACTCAAGCTAGCTAAAGCTAACTCAAGCTAACTCAAGCTAACCCGAGCTAACTCAAGCTAGCTCAAGCTAACCCAAGCTAGCTAAAGCTAACTCAAGCTAACTCAAGCTAATTCAAGCTAACTCAAGCTAACTCAAGCTAACTCAAGCTAACTCAAGCTAGCTAAAGCTAACTCAAGCTAACTCAAGCTAACTCAAGCTAACCCGAGCTAACTCAAGCTAACTCAAGGTAGCTAAAGCTAGTTCAAGCTAACTCAAGCTAGCTAAAGCTAAGACAAGCTAACTCAAGCTAACTCAAGCTAACTCAAGCTAACTCAAGCTAACTCAAGCTAACTCAAGCTAGCTAAAGCTAACTCAAGCTAACTCAAGCTAACTCAAGCTAACCCGAGCTAACTCAAGCTAACTCAAGGTAGCTAAAGCTAGTTCAAGCTAACTCAAGCTAGCTAAAGCTAAGACAAGCTAACTCAAGCTAACTCAAGCTAACTCAAGCTAACTCAAGCTAACTAAAGCTAGTTCAAGCTAACTCAAGCTAGCTAAAGCTAACTCAAGCTAACTCAAGCTAACTCAAGCTAGCTCAAGCTAACTCAAGCTAGTTCAAGCTAACTCAAGCTAGCTAAAGCTAACTCAAGCTAACTCAAGCTAACTCAAGCTAACTCAAGCTAGCTAAAGCTAACTCAAGCTAACTCAAGCTAACCCGAGCTAACTCAAGCTAGCTCAAGCTAACCCAAGCTAGCTAAAGCTAACTCAAGCTAACTCAAGCTAATTCAAGCTAACTCAAGCTAACTCAAGCTAACTCAAGCTAACTCAAGCTAGCTAAAGCTAACTCAAGCTAACTCAAGCTAACTCAAGCTAACCCGAGCTAACTCAAGCTAACTCAAGGTAGCTAAAGCTAGTTCAAGCTAACTCAAGCTAGCTAAAGCTAAGACAAGCTAACTCAAGCTAACTCAAGCTAACTCAAGCTAACTCAAGCTAACTCAAGCTAACTCAAGCTAGTTCAAGCTAACTCAAGCTAACTCAAGCTAACTCAAGCTAGCTAAAGCTAACTCAAGCTAACTCAAGCTAACTCAAGCTAACCCGAGCTAACTCAAGCTAACTCAAGGTAGCTAAAGCTAGTTCAAGCTAGCTCAAGCTAGCTAAAGCTAAGACAAGCTAACTCAAGCTAACTCAAGCTAACTCAAGCTAACTCAAGCTAGTTCAAGCTAACTCAAGCTAGCTAAAGCTAACTCAAGCTAACTCAAGCTAACTCAAGCTAGCTCAAGCTAACTCAAGCTAGTTCAAGCTAACTCAAGCTAGCTAAAGCTAACTCAAGCTAACTCAAGCTAACTCAAGCTAGCTCAAGCTAACTCAAGCTAACTCAAGCTAACTCAAGCTAACCCGAGCTAACTCAAGCTAACTCAAGGTAGCTAAAGCTAGTTCAAGCTAGCTCAAGCTAGCTAAAGCTAAGACAAGCTAACTCAAGCTAACTCAAGCTAACTCAAGCTAACTCAAGCTAGTTCAAGCTAACTCAAGCTAGCTAAAGCTAACTCAAGCTAACTCAAGCTAACTCAAGCTAGCTCAAGCTAACTCAAGCTAGTTCAAGCTAACTCAAGCTAGCTAAAGCTAACTCAAGCTAACTCAAGCTAACTCAAGCTAGCTCAAGCTAACTCAAGCTAGTTCAAGCTAACTCAAGCTAGCTAAAGCTAACTCAAGCTAACTCAAGCTAACTCAAGCTAACTCAAGCTAGCTAAAGCTAACTCAAGCTAACTCAAGCTAACCCGAGCTAACTCAAGCTAGCTCAAGCTAACCCAAGCTAGCTAAAGCTAACTCAAGCTAACTCAAGCTAATTCAAGCTAACTCAAGCTAACTCAAGCTAACTCAAGCTAACTCAAGCTAGCTAAAGCTAACTCAAGCTAACTCAAGCTAACTCAAGCTAACCCGAGCTAACTCAAGCTAACTCAAGGTAGCTAAAGCTAGTTCAAGCTAACTCAAGCTAGCTAAAGCTAAGACAAGCTAACTCCAAGCTAACTCAAGCTAACTCAAGCTAACTCAAGCTAACTCAAGCTAGTTCAAGCTAACTCAAGCTAACTCAAGCTAACTCAAGCTAGCTAAAGCTAACTCAAGCTAACTCAAGCTAACTCAAGCTAACCCGAGCTAACTCAAGCTAACTCAAGGTAGCTAAAGCTAGTTCAAGCTAGCTCAAGCTAGCTAAAGCTAAGACAAGCTAACTCAAGCTAACTCAAGCTAACTCAAGCTAGTTCAAGCTAACTCAAGCTAGCTAAAGCTAACTCAAGCTAACTCAAGCTAACTCAAGCTAGCTCAAGCTAACTCAAGCTAGTTCAAGCTAACTCAAGCTAGCTAAAGCTAACTCAAGCTAACTCAAGCTAACTCAAGCTAACTCAAGCTAGCTAAAGCTAACTCAAGCTAACTCAAGCTAACCCGAGCTAACTCAAGCTAGCTCAAGCTAACCCAAGCTAGCTAAAGCTAACTCAAGCTAACTCAAGCTAATTCAAGCTAACTCAAGCTAACTCAAGCTAACTCAAGCTAACTCAAGCTAGCTAAAGCTAACTCAAGCTAACTCAAGCTAACTCAAGCTAACCCGAGCTAACTCAAGCTA
>NW_027451050.1:0-35156 GCF_964194025.1 Convolutriloba macropyga
TGCATTTGAGTACTATAAAGCATATGTAACCTTGTTCTAGTAGATAAAAACTCACTGCTTTTTTATTGACTACTTGTAATCCTGGACATTTCGATGTATTTTTAAAAATCCAAGTCTTCTTGTATGGTTGCTAGGGACGTTGTGTGAGCACTCCAAATCTCATGACCGAATTTTTTTTAAGAACCATAGGTGGGACCTTAGGATTTCTTGGATTCATATACGTTCCTTCATGGTCGCGAAGACGCAAAATATCATTTACCATTTTACAAAAAATCATGTTAAACGTCATTTTACATAATATTCTTATAATTACTAGAGATAAAATTTGTCACATGTTACTTTGATAAGAACCATTTAAACTTTTTGTGATTAATAGGAACCACTCCGGGCACTGTAAGATGACTAGACACCAAAAGAGTTCCTTGTATGATTATCAGGAAATTTAATAAAACTTTTATAGAAATTAAGCGCCTTATACGCCACACGTGGTTAGCAGGAGTCATACATATTTTTCAATGGCTACTAAAAATTTTTTTTGCGTTTTTTTATAAAAATAATTTAATTTTTTTTAAAAAATATATGGCAATCGATTGCGCTTTTTAAAACTGTTAGGAGTAATGAATCACCTCGTATTATTAAGAGGAACCATACAATCTTTGTACGATTACCAAGAATCAAGTGGAACTTTTCATGTCTACAAGAATCTTTATCTGCTTCTTTTTATATAATTAGATCACTAAAAATATGTTATGACTCTTTTTATGTTACTGAAACGAGGTTTCAGGTGGGTTAGCCAATGAGCTACAATCTTGTTCAGGCTTCGAGTCAAAAAAAGTCCACATTGGACACTACTAGTCAACGGAATTACTTTTGCTCGAATTGAATTCGAATTGCTCATCTGTCTAATTTTACAACTTTCACCAATATGTCCGAACAAGAACTTTTGGGTTGAGGTGCGTGAAACAAGCCAACTCTGATCAAATCGACTTGGTTTGAAAACATGGGGTAGAATTCCACCCAGGGAGAGAGCCTGGCATCAACTCAGCGGTCTGCAAAGTCTGAATACAATTATCAGGGTCTGATCTTCTTAGTCTGCGCAATCTGGAAAGTCCAGTCAGAGCCAGTGGTATTCTCGATACCGTAGGTAGTGCCCTGATTAGACCGTGCAGACTCTGGATAAGTCTCTGATCAGACAATCTAGACCGTAGTTGTGCAACCAGACTCTGCGAAGTGGGCGCGGTTTACATCCTCCGAGTGCATCCCAAGTCGGTGTGATCAGTGCTGGCTTTGGTCGCACACCTCAACTTGGTCTGGGTTGTTTAAGGAGAGTGCTTTGCATATTCTATGCGACCTACTAATGTACCCCCGAAGAGATGGTTTTTCAGAAAAATCTTTCCAACTTAGCATTAAAAACCACGCTAGGGCGTCAAAAATTAATTACAAGTTCGTCATATTTGTTAATGCTAGAGATTAACTTCTTACGTTTACTGTGTTTTACCGCCTTTTGTAAGTTGATTTGTTTCCAAAAGTTGTAACGAGAAAAGTCATGATGATGAAATGTTATAAAACCGGAAATGATACTCTTGCTTGAAATGTGTAACCTGAAACAAAACATGAGCAACCAAACTAATTGAAACTTAAAGCTAAGACTCAAGACAGATAACGACCTATCACCCTTCCCAATGCGGACCAGCGGAACCATGGCGTTATCATTTTGGCGCTCCTGGGAACTCAGTGAGCGAACCCAGGACCTCTTGCTTAAGTTATTTTGAGTGGTATGTGCTACATTGAGACATTGAGATGGACTGAGATGGACATCCATTGAGATGGACAAAAGAGATGGCAGAATGGAGATGACCACCTTCAAATACTGAGGGCTGTAAACCAGATAAGATATTTTTTTGCAATCTCAGTGATTTGATATAGTAGATTTCGTTGTCCTTCGGGTCCTAAGTTCCCCAACCACAAGGGATAAGGAGCTATCTGAGTTTTGTCATTTCAATTGTTTGAAATAAGCTAAATACCGAAAAACCTTATATTAGTCTTATTGTTCTGAGGTATTTGAGTCCTGTTATTAACTTTTCCTCAGTGAAATAAACAACCGCGCGAAGTAGCTTTTCTTGATTAATTTTTGAACAAAAGATTTCAAAAAAGAATTGTTTAGTAGCAACGGTTCGAAAAATAATAATTAAACAACCACGCGAAGCAGCTTTTCTTGGTTAGTTTTTGTTGAACATTCTCAAAATTGGTTAGTAGCAAGATACGGGTCCGGTGAAACACTTTACAAAGATTTCATAATCAAGCAAGACAACGAGGATGTCGCCAGCCCACTCAGGTCAACCTGAGTCATCAGCAGCTGCACTCAACCGCCTCCAGTGTTCTGCCGGCAGAACCAGCTTGCAGTAGACTCTCACTACTGCCCTCCAATCGCCAGCCAGCCCACTCAGGCCAACCTGAGCCATCAGCAGCTGCATCAAACAGTCTCCAGTGTTCTGCCAGCAGAACCAGCTTGCAGTAGATTCTCACTACTGCCCTCCAATCGCCAGCCAGCCCACTCAGGCCAACCTGAGCTATCAGCAGCTGCATCAAACAGCCTCCAGTGTTCTGCCAGCAGAACCAGCTTGTAGTAGACCCTCACTACTGCCCTCCAATCGCCAGCCAGCCCACTCAGGCCAACCTGAGCCATCAGCAGCTGCACCCAACAGCCTCCAGTGTTCTGCCAGCAGAACCAGCTTGCAGTAGACCCTCACTAATGCGCTCCAATCGCCAGCCAGCCCACTCAGGTCAACCTGAGCCATCAGCAGCAACACCCAACAGTCTCCAGTGTTCTGCCAGCAGAACTAGCTTGCAGTAGACCCTCACTACTGCCCTCCAATCGCCAGCCAGCCCACTCAGGCCAACCTGAGCCATCAGCAGCTGCACCCAACAGCATCCAGTGTTCTGCCAGCAGAACCAGCTTGCAGAAGACCCTCACTACTGCCCTTCAATCGCCAGCCACTCCACTCAGGCCAACCTGAGTCATCATCAGCTGCACCCAACAGCCTCCAGTGTCCTGCCAGCAGAACCAGCTTGCAGTGCATCTGTCCTCCAGGGACCCCACATGTGACCTACAGAAGTCACCCATTGTCCCCCACGGACCCCCCAATTGACCTACAAAAGTCACCCATTGTCCTCCCGGGACCCCCCAAGTGACCTGAAAAGTCAACCATTGTACCCAACGGACCCTCCAAGAGACCTACAAAAGTCACCAATTGTCCCCCAGGGACCCCCCAAGAGACCTACAAAAGTCACCCATTGTCCCCCAGCGACCCCCAAGTGACCTGCAAAAGTCACCCATTGTCCCCCCGGGACCCCCAAGTGACCTGAAAAGTCACCCATTATCCCCCACGGACCCCCAATTGACCTACAAAAGTCACTCACCCATTATCCTCCAGGGACCCCCCAAGTGACCTACAAAAATCACCCACTGTGTTCCAGGGACCCCCCAAGTGACCTACAGAAGTCACCCATTGTCCCCCGGGACCCCCAAGCGACCTACAAAAGTCACCCATTGTCCTCCCGGGACACCCCAAGTCACCTGAAAAGTCAATCATTGTCGCCAACGGACCCCCCAAGAGACCTACAAAAGTCACCCATTGTCCCCCAGCGACCCCCCAAGTGACCTGCAAAAGTCACCCATTGTCCCCCCGGGGACCCCCCAAGTGACCTGAAAAGTCACCCATTGTCCCCCACGGACCCCCCAATTGACCTACAAAGTCACCCATTGTCCTCCAGGGACCCCCCAAGTGACCTAAAAAAGTCACCCACTGCCCTCCAGAGACCCCCCAAGTGACCTACAGAAGTCAACCATTGTCCCCCACGGACCCACCAAGTGACCTACAAAAGTAGCCCATTGTGCCCCAGGGACCTCCCAAGTGACCTACAAATAGTCATCCCACCTGACCTCTAAAGGGTCAAACAGTCAACCAACTTGACCTCTAAGTGACCTCTAAAAGGTCAAATAGTCATCACACTTGACCTCTAAGTGACCTCTAAAAGGTCACTAGGTTACCCCACTTGACCTCTAAGTGACCTCTAAAAGGTCAAACAGTCACCCTTCTTGACCTCTAAGTAACCTCTAAAAGGTCAAAAGTCACCCCACTTGACCTTTAAGTGACCTCTAAAAGGTCAAACCACCAAACCTCTTGACCTCTAATAGGTCAAACCAGTTGACCTCTAATAGGTCAAATCTGTTGACCTCTAATAGGTCAAAACACTTGATCTCTAATAGGTCAAATTACTTGACCGCTAAAAGGTCAAACCTTCTTGACCTCTAACAGGTCAAACCACATGACCTCTAATAGGTCAAACCACTTGACCTCTCTGACCTCTAAAAGGTCAAAAAGTCACCTCACTTTACCCTTAAGTGACCTCTAAATGGACAAAAGATTACCACACTTCACCTCTAAGTGACCTCTGGAAGGTCAAAAATTCACTCGTTGTGCCCTTCAAGGGACCTATATTCACCCCACTGGACCTTTCAATTTACCTCTGAAGTTCAGAAAATTAGACCAATAAAGAAAATAGGAGGCCGAAAGCCATCAATAGTTGGAACAGTTAGATTGTTTCAACGAAAACTAAACATAGTCAAAGAGCTCAACCAGGAGCTGGAATATCAAATACACTCAGGTCTGGAACCCGGCGTTGTGTCAGTAGCACATGATGAATTCAAGAGAACGATGTCACAACTAGACGAACTTGTCGACCAGCTTACACAATCGGAAAATGTGGATGCTGAAGACTCTCTCAACGATGCAGCATGCTTGACAAAGCTAAAAATAGAAGTCGCACAAACAGTAAAGAAGCATGAACTTTCCTTCAGGAATACTTTGACACGCCCAAGCAGCGCCGCTTCATCATGCAGTAATCAAATACCGGTTCCCTCTGCACCTCAGTCTCCGGGAGTTGTTCAAAGTATGCGAGATACCCGACAGCAGCAACAAGTCAATAATTTGGCAGACCAGCAATCAACAACCAATCCGATTACCATACATAGGCAAGTGCAGTCCGCCAATAGAATTTTGCAAGAAAACCTCAATAGAGTCATCAGTTCTGATGTACAGCTTAGTCTCCAGCCATCAGCACCCGAACAAACAGACTCTGACAACGTAGCAAGCAATCAACATCAACCCCTTCAACTAGTAGAACCGTTTGTGAACCCAACAACTGTTTCACAGAGCTCTATTGACGCAACTTGTGCGTTCCCACAATTGTCTACAGCTTCAAATATTCAACTGCCAGTTTTTAGTGGAACACTCCCTCCGGCTAAAAATACTTTCCCTCCTGCCAGGCCCATTAATAACACCGGCCTCTTTGAAAATGTACCTGACCATAGAACACCTGTTCCAGTTTCTTTCGGCAATTGTTTCCCAACGCCAAGCCATTCCGGTCCATTTCAGGCATATTGCCCAAACAGTTGGTCAAACATGGCAAACGGTAGTTTTGAGCCCTCAAACGTAACCCCTCGTGGACCTGTTTACCCAAGCAGCCAAAAATTTGGTAATCAAAACTTCAACCCATATCGTCAACGGAATATCCATCGCTCAGTAAAGCTGCCGGACATCCGAATTCAGAAGTTTGAAGGAGACCCGCTCAAGTGGAACGAATGGAGCAGCATGTTTTCTTCGACCATCCACAACAACGAAGACATCACCGACACTGAAAGAATGAGCTATTTGCAAAGTTTAGTCATTGGACTGGCAAAAGATTGCATCTGCGGCTTTCTTTGCAACCCAAAGTTTTACTCTTCCGCCCTTCAAGAGCTCAACAGACGCTTTGGAAACCCGCAAAACGTTGTCGGTACCCTAACAAAAGAACTAGAAGCTTTCCAAAGACCGGCTATGAATGACCACGCCGCTTTGATAGCTTTCGCTTCGTTGTTAAGAAAGGTTGTTCAGACATTTGCCTCACATGGCTTCAGTGCCGACCTAAATGCCACGTACTTGCTCAGGATAGCTCGAGATAAGCTACCAAACCCAATCAAGTTGAAGTGGACCGAACATGTTGTTGACAACGACTGGACAAATCCAGGTCTCACAGAGCTTTCCGATTGGATGGATCGGCAATCCAGAGCCTTCGAACAATTACAAGACACATTTTCATCAAATACTAACAACCATTCAGGTCAACATAACCAATCACAGGGTTCATGTTCCTTCAACAATCGGAATCAAAAGAACCAAAATCGTTCAAATTGGACACAGAATTTTCCAGGAAGAAAAATTCATTCCGCAGCAATAAAAATTTTGAACATAATAATACAGCAAATAAGAACATCGGTAGTGCAAAGCTTCAGCAATGGACGGCTAACAGTAGCAACAACACAAACAGAAGCTCTTCTTTCTCTGGTTCAAAGCAGCCTATGAGAAATGCAACAGCAAATAGGAGCAGAACAAAATGCCCGCTTGACCAACAAGATCACTACATTGGCAAGTGTCCACAGTTTCTCAGTCTCGATGTCAGCAGACGCAATAGCGAAGAAAAGAAGAACTCTTTGTGCTTCAATTGCCTAAGCTCCAGTCACGCCTCCAAAAACTGCACGTCAAAAGTTCTCTGCCGACATTGCAATGGCAAACGTCATAGCCTTCTCCACACAGACAGACAAAAAGCACCCGAATCGACAAACGTGACAGCAATTGATCTGCCAATGTGTGAACCACTGGATCAACAAGACAAAAACAGTGACATCCCAACTCAGGTTTACAATCCTGGTTTCCCATCAAAAACGAGGAATCAACTACAGGTAATACCTGTCACCCTATTCGGAAATGATAATAAAAGACGTAACTGTTATGCCATTCTGGACAATGCTAGTACCATTTCATACGTCCTCAACACCACTGCCGACAAGGTACGGGCTCCAAAGACTTCAGAATTCGATCTGAATGTATCGCACGCATTTGACGAATCCGTCATGCACGCAAACCTTGTTCGGTTGGACATTGGAAAGTTCAATAGCGATCAACCGCTCTTCCGTTTAAACTACGTTCATGCCGTGAGTAATTGGACTTTCAACAATGCGCCTGTGAACGATTTGAACGGAGCGTGTTCGTTCTACCCTCACCTTCAACACATACATTTTCCTAAACTTAGTGACAACAAGATACAGATACTTTTAGGTGTTGACGCTACCCAATACATTTTGGAACGCGAGTTCCTTCAAGGACCCTCGGGAAGCCCCTTTGCTTTACGCAATCTTCTCGGTTGGACAATTACTGGCCCAATTAAACGAAAAAATAATCCAATCCAACAGGAAACAAACTTCCTATCCCATAGTTATAGAGCCTTTGACCACGCGCTCACAAATTTTACTGTTGATATTGAAAGACATCTCAGTGAATGTGCGACCAGTTTCTTGAAAACAGAGAATACAGGAACCGAGTTTGAAGAAACTGCAGATACTTCAACAGACAGTAAAAGAGCAGTTCAAATATTACAAGATACAATCCATCATATCGGAGACAGATATGAAATTGGTTTACTTTGGAAAGAAGACAGTAAATTAGAAAACAACTATCCGGTTGCCAAAGCACAACTTGACAGCCTTCAGCGCCGACTCAACAAAGACATTGAGATGAAACAGTTGTTTGAGAAATCTTTGGAAACAGATTTAGAGAAGGGTTATGTCAAACCAGTAACTTTCTTAAATCCAGCACCAGAGAAGATTTGGTACCTTCCCCATTACCCCGTCACCAACCCCAACAAACCTGGGAAAGTCAGGCGTGTTGCAAACGCCGCATCTGTTTTTAAGAAGCAGTCGCTAAACAAAAACCTTCTGTCAGGCCCCGACCTTCTCAACAACCTGGTCGGCTTACTACTTCGCTTTCGCCAGGATTATATTGCAGTAATAGCAGACATAGAGGCCATGTTCATGCAAATTTGCATACGAACAGGAGATCAGTCTTGTCTCCGTTTTCTTTGGCCGTCAAAGAACTCCGTACAGCAGTTCCAGTTTACGGGACTCATCTCTGGAGCCAGATGTTCACCAACTACAGCAATATTTGTCCTCCAACAAACAGCAAAATACTTCGGAAACACCGCTACAAAAGATCTAATGTTCAACAGTTTCTACATGGATGACTTTGTACATTCGTTCGTCAATGAACAGAAAGCTGAAACTGCAGTTCAAAACTTGCGACAAACACTCTCTAAAGGAGGTTTCAGTCTGACTAAGTTTGTCTCAAACTCTGTTCAATGTCTTAACAAGATGCCCAAAGAACATTGTGACAAAGAAAAAGACAAACATCGTGTCATAGGTGTAATGTGGAATACAGTTAATGATACTTTCTTCCACCAGAAGCGTGCCAAAGTTCAGGAAGACAAAGCGGACTACACACTCAGAAAGCTCCTTTCCTTAATTGCCTGCTTGTTCGATCCATTAGGAATCATTGCCCCATTATTGATTACACTCAAAATCATCTTGCAGAATTTTTGGAAAGAAGGACTTGCATGGGATGATCTCCTGTCAGACGAGAAACAGAAAGCAATGAAAACTTGGATAGAGCAATATCTAAGTGTGCCAGAAATATCAATGCCACGATGTTCTGTTTCTCCGATCGAGCCGTCTCCGATAAACCAGTTACACTGTTTCTGTGATGCCTCACAGCTGGCTTATGGAGCAGTCATATACATCAGATCTGAATCAGCTAACACCATTTCAACTGGGTTTGTCAGAGCTAGAGCTAAAGTTGCGCCACTAAAGCAAATCAGTATCCCAAAACTTGAGTTGCAAGCAGCCGTGCTAGGATGCAGACTAATGCAATTTGTTTCCAAGAAGCTAACAATACCAGTTATATCAAGACAGTTTTGGAGCGACAGTGAAGCTGTCCTTGCCTGGATCAAAAGCAAGGACAAATTGAAAACTTTTATTGCAAACAGAGTACAAGAGATCCGCAACAACACAGCCGTCTCCAAGTGGCAGCATATCAGCGGAAAACTCAACCCCGCAGACCATGTCTCCCGAGGAATACCAGCCTGTGATATCAATGTGTTCTGGTTAACACCTCCAGCTTTCTTAAGTGATCTCGAAAGCCATTGGACGAACTCCTTGGTTAACAAGGAGGAGACAAACGTCACAATGGAAACATCGAACGATGAATGTATTATCGACGTCAGCAGATTCTCAAAGTGGACGATGTCAATGCGCTCTATGGCTGTTGTCATTGGGTTCATAAAGAATCTCAGATCGAAACAAAGAGGCAAACTAGAACTCGACGACATTAACGAAGCCCGAATTTATCTCTTCAGAAAATCGCTAGAGAAGTCGTTCAAAGACGCCATCAATAACATGAAACAACACAGGCCTTTGTCAAAGAATGATCGTCTGCTCTGTTTGTCCCCTTTCTTTGAAAGTGGACTTCTTCGCGTGAGTGGCAGAACAAAACGAAGCTCGCTACCTTTTGACGCCAAGCACCCCATCATCCTGTACTCTAAAAAGCACAGCACTCAACTCTACATACAGAAATGCCACGAAATTTGTATGCACATTGGAGTTGAATACACCCGCAACTACATACAACAGAAATGCCACATTCTCGGAATCAGAGCTTTCCTGAGACGCCGCTTCCGAGCACAGGGACTACAGCCACCGATGGCAGACCTGCCAGACATTCGTTTCCAGGAAACTCAGTCACCAGTCATCTTCACCAATGTCGGCGTAGACTACCTTGGACCGTTTGCCGCCGTTCATCGAGATTCAGAATTGAAGACCTACATCTGCTTATTCACTTGCTTGCTTACAAGAGCAATTCACCTAGAAGTTGCAGAGGATCTCAGCACAGACAAGTGTTTGACAGCTATCCGACGCTTCATCGCTCGACGCGGCCAACCGCGCTTGTTCCTGTCAGACAACGGATCCAATTTCCTGGGAGCAAGAAAGCAGATCAGAAGAAGACCACTGATGTTGGACCACGACTACATAAAAGATCAGCTACTGAACAAGTCTGTCGAATGGAAACTCAACCCTCCTTCTGCTCCCCACTTTGGTGGGGTGTGGGAGAGACTCGTTCAATGTGTCAAACGAGCTTTTCTCTTGAACCTTGGTTCCTCGAAACTCACCCCATATGTCTTTACCACAATCGTCAGCGAAGCCGAGTGTCTTGTCAACTCGCGTCCACTCACCCACGTGAGAAGCAACCACGAAGACGACAACCCACTTACACCAAACCACTTCTTGCTTGGAAGGCGCTTCTGCAATGTTCCTGGAGCCGTTTTCAACGAGACACTTACCTTGAAGAGTTCGGCATGGACACAGGTGAAGCAGAGACTTCAGCAGATTTGTAAGAGGCTGCTAACCGTGTTTGTTCCTTCGCTGAACAAACGACAGAAGTGAACATCTCGTGAAGCAGCTTCGGAAGTGGATGATGTTGTATAGCTTCTTGAGGAGTTTACATCAAGAGGAATCTGGCCACTGGGACGAGTCACACGGACTATCACCGGCCCCGACAACATAGCTAGGTCATGCGAGGTTAAGACGGCTTTAGGCAAATTAACTAGACCGGCAGTTAAACTTATGCATGTCTACCCCAAACCCACAACCAGGTTAGGGTTAGGTTTTGTGGGCCCGGAGGATGTTAATGCTAGAGATTAACTTCTTACGGTTATTGTATTTTATCGCCTTTTGTAAGTTGATTTGTTTCCAAAAGTTGTAACGAGAAAAGTCATGATGATGAAATTTGGTAAAACCGGAAATGATACTCTTGCTTGAATTGTGTAACCTGAAACAAAACATGAGCAACCAAACTAATTGAAACTTAAAGCTAAGACTCAAGACCTATAACGACCTATCACCCTTCCCAATGCGGACCAGCGGAACCATGGCGTTATCAATATTAACAAAAGCGGTAAAAAGTTAATTAAATAGTTATTCATTATTTACAATAAAGAAAAGTTTAGTCAAACAAACGCCCTCTTCTTCATCCCATGACAAAATTTAAGGACGTTCTTGAAACATGTGTTTAAAATAATCAAACTCATTTTCACAAGAGTTGCATATTGGGCGTGTTGCAATGTTTTCAACCATTCATTTGGTTTTTCCAAGCAAAAGTTCAAGAACAGCAAATAGAGAATGCTTTAGCAAGAGGTGTTAAAAGGTTGAATTTCCAAATGTATCCAGCGAATGTCATCAACTCATCTGAAAAATGGTGATTCAATGAGTAATAAAAACGTAAACTCTTCCCTAAATTACTTAAATAATTTCTGAGTGGTTAGTTTAAACTTGATTGCATCAGTTTAAAATTTTGCTTGCATCAGATTGGTGATGTCAATAGCCTTGATTAAATATTCTATACTAGAGCAGTCCTTCATAATTGAAGGCCTAACCATCCCTAATATTTTAGCAAATGGAGGAAAATTTAGAAGAGTTTTGATTTGTTAATCGATGTTACATAAATTATATACTTAACTGTTTTGGCAAGACCTATCAGTTTACCAGCCAGATTGCGTTTTCAGATTATGAAAACCAATACTGCCCTTCTAAGTTGAAAAATAAAAACGATTTTTTTCAGGTAATTCCGTTGTCTATTCCACAACGAATTGATCAACATCATTTCTGTTTTCTCTATGAAAATCGTTTTCAGTTCAACAAGTCTAAACTGTTGGATCAGCTTGCTTCACACAAATGTTGAATTATCAAGACTTCTTGCAAGCAACATTACCAACTTTAGGCTATAATTTGAGATTTCAGAAGCGATTTTCCTTGAACTTTCTTTGATTGACCATTTTTTCCTTTAATTTAGTTACTACTCCTATTTTTTTAACTCTTCCACCTTTGTTATTTACCCATGTCATAAGAACTTTGGTTTCTTTTTTAAATTGAGCCGAAGTCCAGATGCGCATTTGAAACTTTAAACCTCATCAAAAACTTGTTTTATGCAGGGTCGTTAAGAAATCTCTATGATATTGTCAGCATACCCAATAGAATTTAGGTTTTGATCTGTTTCGATCATTGTGTTTCTACGTAAAGTTTGGCAAAGTGGTTCTATACCTAAAAAGTAGAGGAGTATAGAAACTGGCTACCTTGTTTAATATCGTCCTCAATTTGAATGAAATGTGAAAGACAGTTGTTTACTACATTACATGTTTTGGTTTCTCTGTAGAAGCTTTCATTTGTTGTAGTCAGTATGCCTGGGCAGCCTATCTTGCGCTATAATTTCAGAAAATATTTTCTGTAGCAAGTCATTAAAATGATTTGAGTCATCTATAGAGAGATATAATTTTATTCAGTTTGATTTGCCTAATTATTCTTCAGTCAATCGAGCTATTATGATAGCTGCATTGATCTTGCAGTTTGGCAGATAAACAAATTGATGTTTTTCATGGGAGAATTTTGGAGCTTTTGAGTCTAGACGGTAGAACCTGTGATAAAATTTTGAGAATGTTATTAAGGAAAAATATTGGTCTGAAGTTATCTACACTAAGCACCAATTTCAGTTTGGGCAACAACTTAATGAAATGGACGCAAAATGAACTCGGCACTCTCTCAACTGCACCAAAGAAAAAATGTATTCAGCTCTGCAGCAAAATTTTGTTTATTCTGTTTTATCAGTCAGATGTGAATCCGTCAGATCCAGGCGCACTATGGCTATCAGTTTTTCTAATGGCTGGTCTGTCCTCATGTTCAGTTAAATCCTCTCATTTGAGTTGTTCTTTCACTTTTCGATCAACTTGCTGTTCGTTTGAGAAAAGTGTTCAAAAATTCTGTCCTGCATCTTTTTTTGACCAGGTGTATAAAGTGTCTCGCCTATAAATGAGTATTTTAACATGGGAATCAGCTTAAATTTTTGTCAATATCCATTGATAATGTCTAGTTCTGGAGATAATTTTATTCATATTAAAAATTTTATTCATATTGTCGGTTCAAAACTTTCTTGTGAACTGTTCTGATTTTTGAGTCTCGGCAGTTCAGATTTTAGTAAACAAAATTCTGATAGATTGAAAAGATGTTTTCAAGCATTCAGTCGGGGC
Source organism: Convolutriloba macropyga (assembly GCF_964194025.1). Lineage (NCBI taxonomy): Eukaryota > Metazoa > Xenacoelomorpha > Acoela > Convolutidae > Convolutriloba > Convolutriloba macropyga. The sequence continues at coordinate 13,003 of NW_027451050.1, forward strand.
TGTTTGGGTGCCATCATTTTCCATGTTTTCTGTCACAGATCCCCTTTTCCTTTTTTCATATGACAAGATACCTTAGACAATTTCTTAGCGCAGCATTGCGGGTTTCATTTCTATTTGTCAGCTCACTTTCGTTAAAATTTTTAAAGTTTTTTTCAATTGCAGTAAAATTTTCAAAAGAGTTATTCGGATTGTCTATATTCTGGTATCTTATTTGTGTGTGCTTCTGTTTGTAACATGAATATTGGTTTTCGATTTTTGTGTCTAACTGCTGAATGTAATAATCACTGAAAGATGTTCTAATGGTCGTCGTGAAGCTTTCAACTAAGCTGCATTTGCTGCTCTGGTTGTTTTTGTGTGTTTTAATTCTTTTATTGCGTCGTCTAGCAACAACAAATGGTCCCATAGATTAAAAGGCATCGCTAATTTTTTCACACATCTGTTCCGTGCCCTAATTAGCATCAGCAGGGTCAAAAGCGTTGAAGTTTCCCCTATCAGTATTACAAATTGATTGGCAGAATCTTCACCATTTTGAGAAAGAGAGGTAGCAGACATTTTACTTAGAAATTAGGAGTTCAGTGCATGGTCTTTCAAGCGACTACGGGAGAGGAATATTTTGAACGGTTAGAAATTTCGTTCTGTGCACAGGTGTTATTGCTTCACAGGTCTTCATATTGCAAAGCGGACAATAAACCTCGCGCAGGCCATCATGCAGCTTAGTGCAAAGTAAGGAAAATGAGTCAAAAACACAACCAAGCCAAGAACTGAATCAGTGCGGAAATAATGATAAAAGAAACACGCCATGGCGAGAACCGAACCGACAAGAGACCATTAGTGAGCAGAATTTGTCAAGGCGGGAATTGATCTCGCGCGATTAGAAATTACCCCCAAACAGCCTAATAATTGAAAAAACCTAAGCATACAGTGCGCCTGAACCAGTATTTTGGAATCAAGCACCAATCCGTAAACGTGCCGCAAAATTAATATATCACTAATTGCTCACTAAAAGCTCCAACTAAATAAGAGGCTCTCCTGAAACCAAATAAACTATGTGACAGTATCAAAAAAATAGGCAAACAGAAACATGAAAGCCAATAAAGCACCTTATATAACGCTTCTTTTTCTGCTTATGTCTGTAAAAATGGCTGTCTGTGATTTTTTTAGTTTTTGGGGCCTAGTTTCCCATTTAAAACTGTTGGAGCTTCTTTCCCATATTCAAGGAGCGAAACAAAGAAACAAATTGCGGAATCCTTCCGCCAGCAACATAGATAGGCTAAGCTCAAATCATCAGGCAGATTTAACATGTTACAAAATGCAGTTCACTATTGAATCATCCGTGAAAAAAATGGGTGGGCTCCTAATCCTTGTACCAGGTCACTGGAGAGTTGAGATCTTAGGGAAAACGTTTTTTTTGTTCTAATACAAAAAAAATGGAAGAATTTTACTGAACTCTTCTTTTCCGAGTACATATACCACGCTAAGGCTACGATTTGTTTAAACTTGTGGATCTGAAAAAGTTTATTGGTTAGGAAATAACCTTTATAGTTTCTTTCCCAATATAGCTAGCTCTCCCCTCGAGAAATGAATGGTAGGAATGCTGTAATTGGGGGGGGCTAGAACGGGTACTTACATGCCCACTAAGCTGGGGGCTATAATGGTGGAGAAATGGCATTCTATCAGTTCAGCTAGGGCAAATTCATCGGTAGAGCAAGATCTTTTCATGAGTCGAGCAGGGAACATTTTATGAGTCCGCTTGTTTACACGTTGGGGATGGTTTTTCTGCTTCCTTACATACATAAGCAGCAGCGGAGCAAGACTACAGAGCTTTGCACCAGTGCAGTCCAACATACAAATTTATGCAGCACAATATGAGTTTTTATGCCCTATTAACCTATGAGCGCGACCATTCCTCTCATGAAGTTTGGGCTGTCATCCGAAAATTGTGTGTCAGTTATCGCAGCCATGACCCGATGCACGTAAAGTGCGGACCCGGACCAGGGCCAGCCAGTTTTAAAAAGTTTCTGAAACGCTATGGCATTACCTAATTAACTTTTTTGCAATTACAGTCACATCTACATGACTGGAATAATATCTTTATTTTCGTGTTGGTTAATAATTATTTGCTTAAAAATAACTCAAAAATAAAATTGTAGAAAAATTTCCAATGATTTACCTATTATATACCATAATGGACGTTTATTTCAAGTGATTATAGCAAACGACAATTTTATTTTCTCGGCTCTAAAAATATCTCGAGTAACTGAGCACATATTTTTTGTACGAAATGTCCAAAAATTGAAATGTAGAGTTGCAAAGTGAAATCAAAAATTAAAAAAAAATCACTAAAAAAATCACAGTTGTGATCGTTTTCATGAGTAACGCAAAAAAAAGAGATTGATTTAAAAAGGAAAAGTTCAACTACGTTCTCTGTGTGAGGATCAGCTCTCGTTCAACCATAGTTTTAGGTCAACCGTATCATGTCAATCTTGACTACATTGCTTTAGCAGTTATGCGGAGAAAGTTTTTTGCGCATATAGTGATCATGGTCATTAAAACGAGCAACAGTGGTCGGAAAAACAAGGCTGTCTGAAATGTGGGGAACAAAAATGCACGTTGTTATGTTGAGTTATGGTTGTATATTTTTTAATGCGATTAGATTACTCTTCAATGCGAAGCATATACCACAATCAATCTTATTTACTATAATTAGAAAAATCTTGACAATTTCTCATAAAACTGAGCTTGAAATTGTGCGTTTTTAACACTAAACATTGCTAAAAAATCATACGCACAGGTGAAAAAATTAGAGCAAATTAATATTTTTAGAATACAACATAAGGAACTCTGCAACATAATTACACTTTACAAACACAGGCGGATTTTTTCTGTTTTGAAAAAATCCCCCCCCCCCCAGTCCTATATAACCAGTCTATTTGCACCCCCAAATATGTACTTTTTCGTTGTTAGAGATCCTTCAGTTTAGGTACAATAAATAGCCGCCAACGGTACGAGATTGGATGGATTTTTGTTACCGAATGTCAAACAAATTTATGTCATAAAATCCAGTTTTAAAAAGTTTCTGAAACGCTATGGCATTACCTAATTAACTTTTTTGCAATTACAGTCACATCTACATGACTGGAATAATATCTTTATTTTCGTGTTGGTTAATAATTATTTGCTTAAAAATAACTCACAAATAAAATTGTAGAAAAATTTCCAATGATTTACCTATTATATACCATAATGGACGTTTATTTCAAGTGATTATAGCAAACGACAATTTTATTTTCTCGGCTCTAAAAATATCTCGAGTAACTGAGCACATATTTTTTGTACGAAATGTCCAAAAATTGAAATGTAGAGTTGCAAAGTGAAATCAAAAATTAAAAAAAAATCACTAAAAAAATCACAGTTGTGATCGTTTTCATGAGTAACGCAAAAAAAGAGATTGATTTAAAAAGGAAAAGTTCAACTACGTTCTCTGTGTGAGGATCAGCTCTCGTTCAACCATAGTTTTAGGTCAACCGTATCATGTCAATCTTGACTACATTGCTTTAGCAGTTATGCGGAGAAAGTTTTTTGCGCATATAGTGATCATGGTCATTAAAACGAGCAACAGTGGTCGGAAAAACAAGGCTGTCTGAAATGTGGGGAACAAAAATGCACGTTGTTATGTTGAGTTATGGTTGTATATTTTTTAATGCGATTAGATTACTCTTCAATGCGAAGCATATACCACAATCAATCTTATTTACTATAATTAGAAAAATCTTGACAATTTCTCATAAAACTGAGCTTGAAATTGTGCGTTTTTAACACTAAACATTGCTAAAAAATCATACGCACAGGTGAAAAAATTAGAGCAAATTAATATTTTTAGAATACAACATAAGGAACTCTGCAACATAATTACACTTTACAAACACAGGCGGATTTTTTCTGTTTTTGCCCCCCCCCCCAGTCCTATATAACCAGTCTATTTGCACCCCCAAATATGTACTTTTTCGTTGTTAGAGATCCTTCAGTTTAGGTACAATAAATAGCCGCCAACGGTACGAGATTGGATGGATTTTTGTTACCGAATGTCAAACAAATTTATGTCATAAAATCAATTCTATGGAAGACAAGCGCAAAAATAGTAAAAATACGCATTATTATGTGTCCGCTTACATTATAAGCAAATTTGAATTACTGTAAACGTGTTCATTTCAAAAGCTCGCTGCATAATTAAATTGCAAATGTCGGTTGTGCATAATTGTATATGTAATTGTATAAAATGCAAACAATATGCTATAACATGTGTTAGTGGGGGGTGCGAATGGACGTGGGGGGGGCAAAACCAGAAAAGATCCACACAGGCTCTTCTTTGTTTCTTCAACAAACAATGTGTAAAATTTTGTACTTCGACCCAGTACACTTTGAACCTCTTTAATACAGTTTTATAAGTTTTTGAAATGTTAAATTTGATGTAGAGTGTCGTTTAGCAGATAAACGCAAAAATTGCCAAAATAAAAACAACTCGATTAAACTGCAATCCAAACGTAATGCAAAAATTAAGTAAATTTTCAGATATATTAAATTTCTAATCGTCACAATCAAGACAGTGCTCAGTGTTTAAATTTTCTATTCATTTTTATTCATTTTTTCCATCGCTCCAAAGAAACAAGAAACGGTTCAAAAGAATCTAGTGATTTCAAACCCCAGCCGACTGCTGTCTATGGTCATGGTTTTCATCCGCTGTGGATTTTAACCGGCCGGTTACCTGGGCGATGCCACCAAGAGAGCCCACTGGCCCACCTGGGGCAAATTATAATACGTGCATCTCCAAAGCCTGCGATTTACTTGACTGGTTCAAAATTTGGCTCGCTTGCATATCGGCTTGATTGATCGCCGTCCTTATAGTTGGCTAAGGAAACCATTATTGTTTTTGTTTTACCATTAATGATAAAGAAACAAACATTTGTTGGTTCTCCGCGTGCTAACGACAAAAATTTGCTCCAGAAAGAAGAAGAAAGAGAAGAAAGAGAAGAAAACAGAAGAATTTTACAATTACATCAACTTAGAAGGTTATGTTAAAGTTTTGCCATAGAGTAATTTTTCTCCTCAGATCCAACAAAACTTTCGACTTATTTGTTTGAAAAAGCCTTGCAGGTTGAGATCGGTGTTTACTTGATCTGAATTTCACATATTGTGTTCATTTTTAATGAAAATAGCAATTTGGCACGCCTCACGGCTTGACAAAAAAAATTATTTAAGATTTACCATCATGCGTAGTTTGATATTACAGCTATTTTTGATTTAAATCATTTTTTTCCAAATATTATTTACAGTTCCATTAATTGCGACCCAGGCTGAGGTCCCAGACGGAAGCAAGTATGTCCAGACCGAAGATGAACGCACGAGGGGGGGCGACGTGCGTTCAAAATTACAAAGCCTGGAAACATCAAAAAACGCACGAAAGTCTGAACATGAACGCAGGAAAGTCTGACGAACGAACGAATGTCTGGACATGAACGCGCGAAAGTCTGAACATGAACGCACGAAAGTCTGTCAAACGCACGAAAGTCTGGACATGAACGCACGAAAGTCTGAACATGAACGCACGAAAGTCTGGACATGAACGCACAAAAGTCTGTCGAACGCACGAAAGTCTGGACATGAACGCACGAAAGTCTGAACATGAACGCACGAAAGTCTGGACATGAACGCACGAAAGTCTGGACATGAACGCACGAAAGTATGAACATGAACGCACGAAAGTCTGGACATGAACGCACGAAAGTCTGGACATGAACGCACGAAAGTCTGAACATGAACGCACAAAAGTCTGTCGAACGCACGAAAGTCTGGACATGAACGCACGAAAGTCTGAACATGAACGCACAAAAGTCTGGACATGAACGCACGAAAGTCTGGACATGAACGCACGAAAGTCTGAACATGAACGCACGAAAGTCTGGCGAACGAACGAAAGTCTGGACATGAACGCACGAAAGTCTGTCGAACGAACGAAAGTCTGGACATGAACGCACGAAAGTCTGGACATGAACGCACGAAAGTCTGGACATGAACGCATGAAAGTCTGAACATGGACGCAAGAAAGTCTGGACATGAACGCACGAAAGTCTGGGCATGAACGCGTGAAAGTCTGAACATGAACGCACAAAAGTCTGGACATGAACGCACGAAAGTCTGGACATGAACGCACGAAAGTCTGAACATGAACGCACGAAAGTCTGGCGAACGAACGAAAGTCTGGACATGAACGCACGAAAGTCTGTCGAACGAACGAAAGTCTGGACATGAACGCACGAAAGTCTGGACATGAACGCACGAAAGTCTGGACATGAACGCATGAAAGTCTGAACATGGACGCAAGAAAGTCTGGACATGAACGCACGAAAGTCTGGGCATGAACGCGTGAAAGTCTGAACATGAACGCACAAAAGTCTGGACATGAACGCACGAAAGTCTGGGCATGAACGCACGAAAGTCTGAACATGAACGCACGAAAGTCTGTCGAACGCGCGAAAGTCTGGACATGAACGCACGAAAGTCTGCACATGAACGCACGAAAGTCTGGACATGAACGCACGAAAGTCTGGACATGAACGCACGAAAGTCTGGACATGAACGCACGAAAGTCTAAACGTGAACGCACGAAAGTCTGGACATGAACGCACGAATGTCCGGACATGAACGCACGAAAGTATGAACATGAACGCACGAAAGTCTGGACATGAACGCACGAAAGTCTGGACATGAACGCACGAAAGTCTGAACATGAACGCACAAAAGTCTGTCGAACGCACAAAAGTCTGGACATGAACGCACGAAAGTCTGAACATGAACGCACGAAAGTCTGGACATGAACGCACGAAAGTCTGAACATGAACGCACGAAAGTCTGGTGAACGCACGAGAGTCTGATCATGAACGCACAAAAATTCGTGCGTTCATGTCCAGACTAAAAAACTAATATTTTATGCTTGTAGATGCCCATTGAAGATGAAGTCGCCAGGGTTCCATAAGTCCACAAATCCACATATAAATTCTTTTTTTACGTGAGGTACGCACGAAAGTTTGGTGAACGCACGAAAGTCTGGACATGAACGCACGAAAGTCTGGTGAACGCACGAAAGTCTGGACATGAACGCGCGAAAGTCTGGTGAACGCACGAAAGTCTGGACATGAACGCTCGAAAGTCTGGTGAACGCACGAAAGTCTGGACATAGGCAACTTCCATCTGGGACGGTCTGGACATAGGTATTTTCCGTCTGGGACGGTTTGGACATACTTGCTTCCGTCTGGCACCTCAGCCTGGGGATGCTTCTCAAAAACTGTTTTAAAATGCCAAAGGTTGAACTGATGTTTCTTACCCGAATGCGTTCATCATTTCATTCAGAGCCGTCCTCGTTTGGCAGAAATTGTACTGATAGAGCATTGTGTTGACAAAGTTTCTCATTGACCCAATGACGCCCGGAAACAAGAAATCAGCGGCCACTTGAAGAATGACAAGGTAGAAATCTACGCTTCGCAATTGTTCATTTATTATTAGGATAACCAAACAGTAGAAATTAACACTCAGCGATAGCAGAGAGGCAAATAACTGAAATCAGAGAAAAATATCGTCATTTGTATATAACGCACTATATATATATATATATATATATATATATATATATATATATATACACACAAATATATATATATATATATATATATATATATATATATATATATATATATATATACATATATAGTGGGAAAAAGGGGCTATCCAACGAAAAAAACTCAACCCTAACGGGTATTCTTTTTTGCGTGGACAAATGCCCCCTTTTTCCCACTACTACATATAACCTTTGTTTTATCCACTATAATTCCCTTTATATTCCCTCAAAATCTATCATTTCCTGTCTCTATTGGTGTAGTGGTTAAGTCATCGAGTCTAGTTAAGTTGCTTCAGCAAACGGAAGGTTTGGGGTTCCTTCCTCACTGACTCCAGTTAACGTCCCCCGATTTTGATGAATTACTATGAAACTAAGAGAGATTGAAAAAAACCAAATTCACAGTTCTTAAAAAGGGCGATCCCTGCTCTGAGACTGTATATGGGACACATTGTGATGGATATACAGTCAAAAACAATGAGATTGGTGTAAACACAGTTATTAGTGTATTTTTAGTGTAACTTTCGAGATTAGTCTGCGGAGCCACTTCGTGAATTTGTGTGACCACTTCGTGGATAATCTGCACAAAACCAGCTTAACTCTAAACTTTTATCTTCAATTTTTCAGCATATTCTCTGAATCTATCTTTAGCGCGCGTATATCTATATCTATGAACATAAACACATAGTCTACACTTAAAATTTTTAAACCTAAACCCGCTAATATGTTCATTTACTTTACACATTATACATGTTATATATAGATTCGGATCATTATAATGTATATCCATATGACTAATATAATCCCTATTCATAAAGTAGCACTCAAATAAACTATCTAAACATTTGTCACAACACCTACCGCAAAATTTAGTTTTACAACTATCACACTTTACTGATTTAGACATTTTTAATTTATATATTTTTCGAAAATGAATTTTTGTTCTTAAAAATTAAAGATGTCTATTGTAAAAAGCGCGAACTTCTGTGATATTTGTGAGTTATTTCTTGACTCAAAGAGAGAAGTAATCTAACAAGCAGGCACCAGAAAAGAGCCAGGGAAACGATTATGAAAGGCTGAAAGGGCTTCGCCTATACCCCAACCCCGATCTAAAGGGGCGTCGCCCTCGGCCTCCGGACCCATAACGGAAAACATGGTGAAAATGTATGATCAAGATCTAGATGAGTACTATCTCATTCCTAAGCCTAAGCCCAAGGCGGCTTCGCCCCTGGTCCCCCAGCCCCAACCCAGCCCATGATTAAGCCTAAACCCAAACCTGAAAACATGGGGAGAGTGTACGACCCCGAAAACGATGATTACATTCTCGTTCCTAAAAAGATTTTGCCTGAACATAAAAGGGTTTCGCACACGGCCCCTCAAACTAAAACTGGGTCTAAAACTGAACTTGAAACTAAGCCCAAACCTCAAATTGTGTTCCCATGTTGGGTCTGCGGCTGAAATGAAATAGGTCTACAAACCCACATGAATAAACACTGGAGGGAAAACGTAGCCCAAGACAATAATTTTAATTTTAAATCAATCTTCAATCAAAGACAGTTATATATTACTAAATCTAATAATAGTTTTATCAAAGATGTTAATGAGCCACTACATTACATATTAGAAGAGTTTAAACCATTTAAATCCTATAAATACAAAGTTACTGCTAATTGCGTATATAGAGAGAGAACTCCCGATGATGAGGAAGAAGGGCCCCAGGCCTTGGCCCCCAAAATGCTATTGAAAACAGCTTTAGAACTGATGAAATTATGACTAAAGATCATCGACTGAATCCAAACCAACAGCTAACTTCATAAGTTAAAGAAACATATGAAGCCTATGGCTATGATTATGAATTTATAGAAATATCAGATATGCAACTAATCATAGCAAGAAGTAAGCCATCATTGGTATCTTATAATGAACTACACCCGGACTAAGAAGTAAAACAAAAGCGATATTAAATATTAGAACCAATAAATTTAACTGCTTACGATTATGTATTGCAGCCGCAATATATCCTGAAATCAAAGATGCAAATAGAGAAAATAAATAAACCGATAGCTTATTCGATGACTGGGGGATAATGAAAACACATGTGATTATTTGAAAAGAATGCAGAATAAAAATAACATCAACATTTGGTTTTACAAACCTTCAACTGAAGATTACACTAAAGCAGAAATATTAGAGAGATGCTCAAACCTCAACAAAGGTCGTTAGAATATCTGAAAATTAGTTTGGAATTAACATTGTGCTTTTATCAAGATCATAGAAGTATAATTAAAAAGACCAAAAACTAAACATGAAAAGTATTGGTTTTTTGATAAATGTTCTGTTTGGTTTGCCACTCAACAAAAATATGAAAACCACAACATGAATGCTGCACACAAACCAAACCAAAGATTGTGTGCCCTAAGTTAAAACAAATCAAATTCAAAACTTTTACAATTAACAAGAAGTGAAGAATGTCATCTATAGCGATATTGAAAGTTATATGGACAGCATTAATTAAAAGATTGTTGATAATATATATAAAATATTTGACCCTGTGTCTATTGTCGTTGGCTTTAGTTGGCGAAGCACGGTCGAATTTTCGTTTAATGGAAATCAGAGTTGATATTTTGGTCTACACTGTATCAAAGATTATGTCAAAGATCTATTGGAAATAGAAACTGAGAATAATTCCAAGTTGAAAAAACCAATGATATTTAATAAAGAAGATAATTTATATCATGATGCCGATAACACTTGTCATATTCGTAATAAACCTTGCATTAATAAAGTTAGAGATCACTGCCACCAAACTGGCAAACATAGAGGCCCGGCATGTAATATTTGTAACTTAAACTACAAACAACAAAACATCATTCCATTTATATTTCATAATGGTAAAGGCTACGACGTTAATCTAATATCTAATGAGCTATTTAATCAGAATAACATAAGAGAAGATTTGATGTGATAACTAGTACTAATGGTAAAGCTAGAATGTTTAGATTTAGTATACTAAACTTATAGATAGTTACAAATTTATGACAATATCTCTTAATGAATTGGCAAATGTTTATGGTGTTAAATGTAAAACATTGTATGCTTATGAGTATTATAAGAATGTGAAAAACTATAATAATAAATTGAACATACTATCAATAACAGACATTAGATCATCGCTAACAAATAAACTACCAGCTCAATCTTAAGTTGATGAGTTTAATAGAAGTAATATTATGAAAACTGGTAAAGAATTAACATTAGAGTATATGGAGAATGTTGTCAGAATATTAGAACATTGCTTCCATCTATTTGTTCAGTTAGTACATAGTGAAATATAACTCAATCATCTGCATTATATCAGTCTACCTGGTTTCAGCTTTGATTGTTTCCTAAAACTAAGTGAAGTTGAATTAGAACCAATTGAAGATGAACAAGTGCTAAAAGATTTCATTAGTGCAATGAGAGGTGGTATATGCTGTGTTATGTGAAATAGATATATTAATCGTGGAACATGGAATAAGTCCTATAGCCAAAGCCAAAGTCAAAGATTACAACCATCACTCAAAAATCTAAGGCTGCATTATTTGGATACTGATATTTTTGTATTAGGCTTTAGTGAAGGTAGTGTTGATGATAAAAACATGGATCTATCCAATCTCGATACTCCAATCAAAACAAACAATAAAGTTCGAGGTAAATTCAAACATGAGTTAGGGAGCAGAGAGATAGAAGAATTCGTAGTACTAAAACCAAAGACCTACAGCTTTAAGAATGGAACAGCAAAAGAGCGGTAAAAACGCTTCCAAGATTAAAGAAACGTTAAAAGAAACTACAAAGCAAACTCAAGATATAGCACCAGCTTTGTTGATACAAACACAGCCATTATTCTTCATTCAATGGGGACTCAAACTAATCCTCAATTAAAATTAAATCTCGTATATTTACCTACTAGGAGATTTAAAATAAACGATGTTAGTATACCTCGAGAGCAGGGTGCATTTTTAGTTAAGAATATTGTATATGATTTTTCAGATGGATTTATTAATTTTCTTACTAATCAACATGGATTACACGATAATATCGAGGAAGATGAAAACAAATTTACAGGTTTTTATTTGATAAAAGATATGATTTAGGAAAAGGTGATAAGAGAAGGAGTAGATAAAGTGAAATAAAATGTATATTAGAGGATAAAGAGAAAAACTATAGCAGGGGGTTTAACTAAAGTTAAACTCAACAATCATAGCTGTAACTTCGCAGATAGTCTTATAAAAAGATAACAATTACATATACTAGAAACAAAAGCTGGTCATGATGGAATTTATGATGAAATGTTAAATATATCTAAACAACTTTTATCTATGAACATTTTTAATCACGAACAGCTAGATAATTCTGTTTTTGATTATGGTAAATGAGTAAGGTAGCAACCACGTTGATGAACGAAGTTCCTGCAAAGCAGATAGATATGCCTACAACTACATCAATAATGAAACAACAAAGCACAATTAAAACTAAAAAACAACTCCTGGCTAAAGAAGTATTCAGCCTCAAAACAAAAATTTAGAAGAGAAAGAATAATACCATTATATAGAGATGAAGCATGTTCAGCTAATTTAATTGATAAGTCATCTCTAAGTAAATCCATTAATAACTAAAAGTTTATATTAACAGTTATAGACAGATTCACAAAATATGGTGCAAAAAAATCTGGTTTATCTATCAATAATGGCTTTAAAACAATCTTATCAGAAAGACAAAAACCAGAAACTTTATGAGTAGATAGAGGTAGTGAGTTTTACAATAAAACATTTAAATCTTTACTTAAAGAATATGAAACTGAATTATACTCTACTTATATTGATTTAAAGGCTGTGTTTACAGAGAGATTTAATAGAGCATTATTACACACAATTAATCAACCAATGTTCATCAATGTGGATGGTAATTGGGTAAATATATTAAATGATGCTGTTGTAAGATATAATAATAACGTTCATTTAGTAATTAAATGACACCTGTTGATGCTTCTAATAATCCTGTTAAATACTATGTTAAATCTACCAAAGCAAAACCCAAACTTAAAGTCGGTGACTATGTCAGGAATTATGCCAAACATAACATTCTCTCTAAAGCATACACTTCTAATTGGAATCGAGAATTGTTTAAAGTTAATGAAGTTCTAACAACCCAACCACCAACAGATGGAATAGAAGATATTAATGGTGTAATAAAAAAACGCAAACACTATGAACGGGAATTTTTAAAATCCGAGTTTGATCGTGAATCTAATGATAAGGCTTTGGAATCTTTAAATATAGTTCTTTTTGTAAAGAAATACAAAGATGACAAGAAGTAGATTCAATCAGGCTAAACAGCAATCAGTAATAAACAACTTAAAACTAAGTAAAGCTCGTCGGTTAGTCCTAGAAGATAATGATAACGTTGACATGAAAGATACCTATAAAATTACAAATGTACACCCTCCCATAGATGAAAAAGATGTTGTTGATAAAGATTATTGTGACAATAACTTATTATCCTCTTCGAATAAAATCGATGTTTTAAGTAAAAATATAACGGATCTAAGAAAAGGTGATTTTGATAAAATCACTTCTAAAACTTTACAATTAAACAAAATCGAAGTTAATGAAGAACTAATTAATGAGTTTATTAATTCAGCAAATAAAGCAACAAATACAATTAACTTTTGTAATAAAGTTTCTAGTGATACCATCTCTAAGTAAATTCATTTAAAACTAGAGAATGATAATATTAAGTTTAATTAGATTATTACTAACATACAGCTAGATGATATGTTTAGTACTGGTCTAAGGGAAATTAAAGAAGGTAATGAAAAAACTAATTGTTTTTATAGATGAAGCACTTATAAAGAATAAAAGTACAATAGTACAATATTTAATATTTATTAGCTATATTTTTAGAAAGTAAACTAGTAGACAACAAAGAACAAGCAAGACTAGAGATGCATTATGATTTTAATCATGAAGATATAATGAAATAGACTGAGGGTTGCTTTATTAATTAAAATAGAAGAAACCAAACACAGTGCTTCTTTACTTTACCCCAACATTAACACCTTCTCAAAACAATACATCTATGATAAAATCCTAGCTAATAAAAAATTTAATAATAATATTAACATTATAAAAAAATTTAGAAAGTATTATGAAACTGAAACTAATAACTATAATAAGAAGTTAAGTAGATATAAAAATTATATTAATTTAGGTGAGATAACAGAAATACTATTATCATCAATAGCAACAACTGCAACATCAGCATCAGTTACGTTAAGGGGTATAGGCTTGCCTTATTCTACACCAACAGTTTAGTGGCAAGTTTAATAAACTATATACTAAATCAATTAAATATAAAAAAATAGATAATGATGAGTTTAATTGAGTAGTCAAAGTATTTGAGGAATATGAGAAGAACAAGAAAAGTAGATTGAATGTTTTTTTAAAACTAAAGTTATTAATATTTAGTTATAAAAATATATTTAGTAATAATAATATTAGTATTGATATTTACTATTGGATATATCTGGTCATAGACTTACACTTATAGTCACAGTCATGGTGAAACATGGGCAAAGCCCCATAGTCATAGTCATATTCGTAGTCATAGAGTTACACTTATAGACATGGTCATAGTCATAGTCATAGACAAAGTTATTGTTTAAACTCTAACATAATTAATCATCTTTTCTTTGTACCTAAGTATAAACCTCTGCCTCTCTGTAATACTCCTATACCTTCTGCAGTAAATGCAAATTTAATTAAATCAGTAGCGGCTGATAAAGCAGCTCTTGGGTTTCTAATTGCAGCTGCACTTTTACTTGCTATTTCTAACGCTCTTACTGGGTTGTTAGCAACTTTCTTTCCAAAGTTAACTGTTGCTTTACCAACACTTTTAAAGAACTCATTCAATCCGTCTGCTTCTATTGTTGCATCACATGACAGTCATAGATTTATTTCTTCTGCTTTTAGCACAATTGCCCCTTAACATCTTAGTGCCTTTAGCTGTGGCAACCCCTCGAATATTTAGTACCACTATAGTGTCTACCACCAACACAATATGAATTATCTTTAAATTTACTAAAGTTACTCATTTTTTTTTATATAAAAAATAATGAAAATTAAAAAGTATAATCCCTTTTTTATTAATCCTAAAGCCAAAGGGGCTTCGCCCTTGGTTCCCCAATCATTAGCTAAGGCTGAACCCAAGCCAAAGCCTAAACACCAACCATTAACTAAAGTTATTAGTGTTTAGTTATAATAGTATGTTTAGTTATAATATTATCAGTATTAATATTTACCGTTAGATATATCTAAGCCACAACCCAAGCCACTACCAAAGACTAAGCCCCAGTCACTACCCAAGGCTAAAACTAAGCCAAGGCCCAAAACTGAGTTTGAAGTTAGAGGTCTATCTCTAGAGAATAAAAAAAATTGGATAATATTAATGCGAAAGGTTTTGTTAAGACTACTAGGAAATAATTTGACTAAGATAATGACTATAACATTGACTATAATATTGACTAAGACATTGACTATAACAATGACTATGGCTGCAATTATACAATTAGATTTGACTATAAGATTATATCAACCGTATTATTACCATCACTATTAACACTAATAACCTTTCTAGTTAATACTAATGCATGACATATAGCATCTGCAACTGCAGCATTAAATTTAAAATTAAGTTGTTTTGGTTGCGGACCTATAAGATCATTTTGATATCTAGTATCAATTATATATATTCTGTAAATTGTCTTAAATGTTCTATGATTTTTATATGGCTTAAAATAATGGGGCAACCCATTAAAATCTTTTTTGAAATTAACAAATTTTTTAAAAACCTCATTATAATTATTAGAGCCACATTTATTATTCATTCTATACTTAGGATAAAATTCACTACCAATCCTACAATAACATTCAGTAACATTCATTATATCAGATGTACTTGCATCATGAGTTTGTTCATCAACATCATACCACATTCCATACCTAGATCAAATAAAAAGTTTGTAGCATTGGGTACATTCTTATAAAATGTCTTTCTTTCATAATTAACTAAAATCAAAATTATTCTTTTTTAATCCTTTCTATACAATAATTCTATTATCATTACTAGGATCAAAACTAGGTACACACCATGATATATCTCTAATATCTATTTTACCATCGTTACCTACTGCATGAGCACCAGTACCAACTCTTTTAATGAGCTCTATCAATATTATTTCTTTTTAATATTAGTCTAAAAGCTAACCCATATATAATCTTCTCTAAATCCTTCACAAAAACAAATAGATTACTCATCTTAACTATCATATACATATGAACATTTTTTGCTTCTTCATGATCACCTTTTAGTTGACTATCTCTATTACTTTGATTTCTAACAAAGCCACACTCATAGTCATCACTAGTAATAGTTAATAACTTATACATGAATAGACTAGGATGACAATGATCTATATATTCAATAGTCTTACCACCACTAGTTTCAAGCTTAGCTGAACTAAACAATGCCATCATACCATAATGAACTTGCCTTATATTAGCATCATTATTAAATACACCGCCAGCATGATCTGATACAACAAACTCTATCTCTAGATATGAATCATGTATATTTAAACGATTATCTTCTCTATTGAGAATGATATTAATATTAGTATCAACCGTATTCATCGTTGTCAGATTATTGGGTTTATATTTTATAATCTTACTTTTGTGTATATCATTATTATAACCATAATTGGCATCCAAATTAAAGTCCGTTTTTATAAGGAAATAATTTAATTGTAATTAGGACTTTATCTATAACTAAGGCTATAACCAGGGCTATAACTAAGGCTATAACTAAGGCTAAAAATACAATTGGGACTATAACCAAGGCTATAAATATAGCTATAGCTATAACTATGACTAAACTATGACTATAGCTAAGGCTATAAAAAATATAATTATAACTATAGCTTTAACTATGATTATAACTATGACTATACACATAGTTATAAACATAACTTAATAATATTTGAATAATTAAAATGACAGAATCTTTAACCTTATGGGAACTACAACACAACGACACATGAAGCTTTAACTAAAACTAAAGAAGAGCATACACTTAGCCTATACATAATAAAACAAAATTAGGTTTAAGTAGATTATCTCTTTATAACTCGGTGTTTAATGTGAATAGAAACAATAATCAATTTGTTTATGCTAGTACAGTAATAGATGGTGAAAAAACATCTATGGAATATCTTAGCTATAATTCTTATTCTATTTTAATTCTTATACTAACACTAAATCAAACTCAAGCAAAAGCTCAAACATTACATCTGTTCTTAATTATAATTATAAAAGAATCCCTTAGTTATATTCAACTATTACACCGGGTGCATATGAATTAACTGAAATAGCTGAATTAATAAAAGAAGAAACTGATGATAATGTTATAATAGAATCAGATAAGAATAAAATGAAATGTAAAATGGAATTCAAACAAGGTGCACTTAGCTTTGATGTAGAAAACTCAATAGCATCATTACAATGATATAGGAAAATAGTTTTTAAACAAGGTAAGTATACATCTCAAACGATTATTGATATTATGGATTTTAGTACTATTAATATTCATTGTAATCTTCTATCTGGTGTTACAGATAATGGTAATAACAAAGACATTCTATATACTTTTACCCTAACAGAACCTCCAGGTTATTGGATAAATTTTATACCAACTAATATTTTATATCAAAAAGTAACAAAAGATAAAATAGAATATTTTGAATTTCATATTAAAGATGAACATGGAAGACCTATTGATTTCAATGGTGATGAGTAAAGTTTTAGTTTAAATCTGATTTAGACTTAGACTTAGTCATAGTCATAGACTTAAACTTATACATATACTTACACTCACTCATAGACTTAGAATTATTCTTAGACGTATTCATAGACTTAGTGATAGTCATAGTCATAGACTTAGTTATAGACTTAGATATAGACTTAGACTTAGTTATAGACGTAGACTTATAATTAAACTTAATCATAGTCGTGTACTTATAGACTTATACTTATACCTACTCATAGATCTATGCTTATGCTTACTCATAGACTTATACTCACTTAGACTTATACTCACTCATAGACATAAATCAAAAACATAATTAAACTATAAAACTCTCCTATCCCAATTAATTTTTAATCTACTTTAAATATCACCATTTTTAGATTCATCTAAAACAAGCTAGCTATAACGTTGTTTCCACACCATAGTACATATATTAGCAAAATCACTATAACCAAGTTCAGATTCATTAAAGAAGTCTTTATTTAATGGATACACTACACTACCTCTTTGTTCAAATAAAATAAATAGATTACAATTCTCTCTAACATTCTGTCTATCTAATGAGAATAGATTTTGATTAATATACATCACATTAAAATCACTATGTCTGTCTCTACAAAAACATTTAAAATTAATTGGTTCCTTAGCTCTAACACCATCAAATATCATGACTTTCTTTAAGTTTTCGGGTAGTTTATCAGGTGGGGTTAATTCTTTTATATCGTTAATAAAAACTACGTCTTTATACTTTAACTCATCATATTGATTACCAGTAGGACCAATGATATATAGTTAATCAAAATGTATATCATCCAAAAATAGATACTTTAAAAAGACTGTCTTTCCAAATTCAGCAGGACCAGATATTACACATCTGAAGCTTTCTGGGAATGCAGCAGCAACAATTATATTATTGTCATCAATACATGTTTGTAGACTACCATTAATATCAATCTTCAAAGGGTTTTCGGCCTTGGTCCCCCAAGGGGATGCCCTGCTACTATAAAGCGGGAAGCCTTTGGTACCCCGGCTACTATAGGCCAAAGGTGAAAGAGACTTTTCCCTTGGGTGTTTCTCTCTAAGTAGATATATATATCAATGTCATCTTCGTCATCAATGTCATCTGTATTATGGATCTCTGACCATGTTTTAACATCATCAGAATTAACATTACCATTGACATTGCCATTGCCATTGACATTGCAATTGACATTTCCGTTGACTTTTTCATTGCCATTGCCATTGCCATTGACATTACCCTTAACATTGCCATTGCCATTGACATTGCAATTGACATTTCCGTTGACTTTGTCATTGCCATTGCCATTGCCATTGACATTGCCATTGCCATTGTCATTGTCGTTGACATTGTCATTAACATTGTCTTTAGCATTGCCACTGCCATTGGCATTATTATTATCATAGCCTTTAGCATTGGAATTATCAATATCATTGCGATCGCCATTGGCATTATCAATATCTTCGACTTCATTTCATCTTTAACTTTACAACTAAAGCAAAAACACTTATCATACAGTCCCGGACATTTAATTTTATTAACTAGAGCATCAACAGCACCCTCTATTATAAATCTTCTGTCAATAACATAGACCATGTATAAAGAATAAGCCCCATAATAAGATTCATCATATTCGTGTGTTCTTTCATTAGAACCCAAATCAACATATTCTTCTAAGAAAAACGGTGGGTCTCAACAGCAAAACTATCAAAGTAATAAACTTTTCCGCTGCTCCTTCTTATAACTAAAACCCAACGCGGGCCATCAGTTGGATGTAAATTAAAAATAATGTTGAAGTCATCATTGTTGATAGTAAGTGGTGTCTCATCTCTCATTACTATTTCTATTGGAGTTAGACTTATGTCTTTGCCCATATCTTCTATTCTGATATTACTCATAGCTTTATTATCAATACCAAAATCATTATTGATTTCTTCAAAACTTAGGATAAGCATTTTTATTTAATAAATATTCAAATTTATTTATAATTCTAAGGCTAAAGTCTATTTATAAGTCTAAGTCTAAGTCTAAGTCTAATTATATTTCTAATTATAAGACTAATTCTAACTTTGAGTATAACTATAAGTCTAGGTCTAAGTCTAAGTATAAGTCTAAGTCTAATTAGGCGTCTAAGTCTAATTGTAAGTCTAAGTCTAAGTCTAAGTAAAAGTATAAGTATAAATATAAGTCTAAGTGTAAGTCAATGTCTAAGTCTGAGTCTAAGCTAAGTCAAAGTCTGAGTCTAAGTCAAGGTCTAAGTCTAAGTTTAAGTATAAGTCATTATTTCATATATAAAAATGGAGTTGGGTCTTATAATTTTTATACTTGTGATCATTGCAGTTTTTTGTTATACATTATATAAAGACATGACAAGTAAACATACAAAACTAGAAGAAAATTTTGGTGGGTTTATGAAAGTTAAGTTAGATTTGAAAATGAGAAGTCACTTTTACATACTAATGTTTATGATGGCACTGGTACGTGTAAGACTTATTTTGTTAGACAATACTTAAAATTAAACCAAAATGGCGGGGCATGGTCGGAGACCCATCCAATGGTTGAACAAAACCAAAAACGCAAAATCATAGTTTGAAAAGATGAAAGAGATCGGATAAATCCAGAAACTGGTAGACCCTATGACGATTTCCATATGTGTGATATAAATATGATCAAATCCAAACATTTAGCTAATTTTGAAAACAGTGTAATTGTTCTTCATGATATGGGCAATAACTTTAAAAATTTATATAGCCAATTATTTTGCAGAAGGAAGACATGATAATATTCAAATGATTGTAATGGGCCATAAGCTAGCTCAGATAGTTAATATAGAAAGAATGAGTTGTGATACTATTTATATAACAACATATAATGGGGCGGATCTAATTAAAAATTTTAATAAGATATATGAACGTAATCATGACTTCCACGGCATAATTAGTGAGTTAATTAATAGTTATTATAATTGTACAGATGGAATGGCCGAAGAGCTTCGTTATGGCATGATTAGGTATAATAAGAAAGAGGAAACTTTTATTATTTTTGATAGAAATAGAACAACAAAATATGACTCAACAGTTGGTTTCATAGACCTTAAAGCTATTAGTTTAAAAGATGAACTGGAGCGTAATGAGATAAATAAATTTATAGATTATATGAAACCACTATTGAATACTGCTACAGATAGAAATACTATTAATAAAGATAAATATCAATTCTACTTTAATAAACTTCTTGTTTTAAACGGTGTTAAAATTCAGAATGATGTTCTAACAAAAGAAATGGTTGCCGCTAATTGGCTAAAGTTTATAGGATATATTTGATCAGTTTTGGGTACAATTCTTACTATAATTAATTTCATTAGACACAATGCAACAGTAAGAACTGCAGCACAAGTAGCGACACATTCGAGCCTTATGTGAAATAGAACAAGTGAATTATTGAATTTTGCTTATAGCGAGGAACTGGACGGGGCTTCGCCCATGCTGGGGAACCAGGGCCGGAGGCCCTTTCTACATCAGGAACATGACCATGAACAGGAACATCAACTACTCATACAAGAAGAGTATATAGATGAAGAGACTGAAGCTTTAAAAGAAAAAGGAAAAGACGATTTACCTGATCAATATAAAAATAATCAAAATTTTAGAGAAGAAATTGTAAGTTTCGTTTGAGATAAAGCGGAATTGAGTAATAAAAAAAATTTAGATAAAAGATATAAGTATAATACTCTTAATAATTTAGGTATAGAAACTCTAGCTAAGTTTGTCTGGTTTAGAGATTCTACTAGAGGTTTCATTAAAGTTTTAGCCCGTCATAATAGATTAAACTAAATATAAATAATTGAATTTTTGATTCCTTATATATAATGGTAATAGTATGTTTAGAGTGTAATTATAAATGTGAAATCCCTCGCGCTTTACTTTTTCATTATAAAAATTAAACTTAGGTATAAAGTTTGTAAGTGTACATGTGGAGATGAAACAATAGGTGGTGATTGCGTGGGAGGAATAGTTTCAAAGATAATGGGTACTGCTTCAAAATGTTCTAGTTCTAGTTCTAACTCTAGCTCTAGCTCTATCTCAAGCTCTAATTCTATTTCCATTTCTAGCTTCGACTCTAATTCTTATTCTAATTCTGAATCTAATTCTAACTCTGATTCCAATCCTTATTCTAATTCTAATTCTGATTCCATTGGTGAAACATGGACGAAGCCCCTAATTCTATTTCCAACTCTAGCCCCATCTTCGACTCTAACCCTACTTCTAACTATAGCTTTACTTCTAACTCCAGCCCTGATTCTATCCCTAACTTAAAGAAAAGTCATATAGAAATAAAATTTGATATAACAATTAAAGTTTGTAATAGATGTAGAGTTCTAGAACAAATAACATGTTTTGAAAAAAAAGAAATCTATATGTAAAGAATGTAATTCAACTAAGGTAAGGTGTGATTATTGTACTTCTGTATTTAGCTTTAGCAGGTTAAAGGGTCATATAAAAACGTCTCATAAAGAATTAGATTTACCCAGGGGTGTTAATTCAGTTAATGAAATGAAGCCTATTAACG
>NW_027451051.1:0-17005 GCF_964194025.1 Convolutriloba macropyga
ATATGACGTAACACAAGGTTACTAGTAACATCACAGTACTAGCCACAATTTGATCGCAAAATTCTACGACTTTCACATGTTGATGTTTCGGCTTGCGCTTAGCCTACTAGAAGCAACATAATACTAGTCATATCATAGAGCTTGATCAGCTTGTGACATTCTCATGATGAAGTTTCACCAACAGTGTCTCATTTTGAGCTTAAATCCAGCTACTAGTAACTACACAGTACTGACTGCAACAATAACTTTTATCTATACCTTTCACATGCTGCGTTTTCGGCCAAGGCCTACTAACGTCAACATAATACTCGATATAAAATTTTGATCATGATGCAGCTTTCCCATGCAGAAGTTTCGCCTTCAAATGCTCTCTTGGCCATATGACGGAACACCAGGTTACTAGTAACATCACAGTACTAGCCACAGTTTGATTGCAAAATTCTACGACTTTCACATGTTGATGTTTCGGCTTGCGCTTAGCCTACTAGAAGCAACATAATACTAGTCATATCATAGAGCGTGATCAGCTTGTGACGTTCTCATGATGAAGTTTCACCAATAGTGTTTCATTCGAATTGGTTCTGCTTTAAGCTCTCCAATTGTTTTGGATGAACCAGTTTTGCCCTTCGAAGCCACTTTTGTGAGCTTTTGTGGGTCTTTACCAAGAGGATATACCTCAAGGCCTCTTTCAATTCCTTTAAGTTCTTTCAACTCCTTTACAGTTTCTAGGTTCACATAGCTGCAAACCTTATTTCTAGTTTTAAGTCTGGCCAACTTGGGGAGAGTTGGTGCAGACCGTGACCAATTCTAGTAGGATGCCACAACAAGAATGTGATCAACTTAGCTTGTCGATGAACCTGCCCCACATTCAAACAACTCTATCGCCTTTTCCTCGTATAGTTATATGCGAGGGCCTCTCATAGAGAGCGCTGTTAGCAACCTTTTCCACATAGACGATAAAGTTGTGAGTGTTTTGCACATGGCTGTTGTCATCACCACGTGACGAGTCAACTCAGCTTGACTCTCTACACTCCGACAAGCTTTGCACATACGCCTTTAGTTCAGTATGTGTCTTTAATCTGACTCCGGTGCCTCAAGCCGGAAAAATTGTCAGATTATGATCATTATCGGTTAGTCATCCCGATGCAAGATCGTATCGTACTGTCTTTGTCTACCTCCAGATTCCGAAGAACAGGAGGAGACTCTCCCAGACCTACATATCTGGGAGAATGTTCAGAGGGCGAGAAGCTGTGGATTACTCTCCCCTAAGAACTGACTAAACTTTACCCTCGTCCAAGGTAAGTTTATTTTAGCTAGCCTTCTATGTAAAGGATCTGAGGCTAAGCTGTGTTTTTTCGAGCCTTTGGCTCGGAGCAAGTTCAGTGGGCGCCCCGAGTAGCTCAACTCTTTCCCACTGAACAGCGCAACGCTCTGTCACTCGCTGGGATTTTTGCGTGTCGGTTCTAACCACGCGACTTGTGGACCTTTTTAGGCCTTTCTCATTCACAAGTCTATAGCTGGGCTTCTATAACCCAGCTTCTGAGATCTAGATAGCTGCAGTTCTGCTAGGCTGCTTTTGCTAACTAGTCTCCCTTTAAGCAGTCCCTTGCCATGACTGCTGAACTATGTATCCACACAAGTAGTTTTTGAGCTCGATACATAATTCGAGATTGGTTGCCAAGCAATCTCTAGCGACAGAGCGTCATGCGCACTACAGACATGGCCTCTACCAGCAGCCATGCCCGAAGGAATCAATCACTGATCCTTCCGCAGGTTCCCCTACGGAAACCTTGTTACGACTTTTACTTCCTCTAGACAATTAAGCTCGATCCGCTTCATCCCGTTGCCGGAGACCGAAGTCCCAACAGTAGGAATTTGCAATTCTTGCTTAACTATCCAATCAGTAGTAGCGACGGGCGGTGTGTACAAAGGGCAGGGACGTAATCCCTATGAGTTGTTGACTCATAAGTACCAGGAATTCCTGGTTCACGTCTGCAAGTTACAACAGACGATCCCCTTGAAGCGCTGTACTTTTCTCTGATTGCCCAGTCCATTTCGGACCAAGGGCTGAGTACTCAATCTAAAAGTACACAGTGTAGCGCGCGTGCAGTCCAGAACATCTAAGGGCATCACAGACCTGTTATAGCCTCACTTCATCTGCGGTATTTAATTCCGCATAGTTCCTCTAAGAAGTGTTTGAATTCACATATAGTGAATTTCATTATTTAGATGGAGAAGATCTCGTTCGTTATCGGAATTAACCAGACAGATCACTCCACTAACTAAGAACGGCCATGCACCACCGCCCATATAATCATGAAAGATATTCAATCTGTCAATCCTTAAGATGTCTGGACCGGGTGAGTTTTCCCGTGTTGAGTCAAATTAAGCCGCAGGCTCCACTCCTGGTGGTGCCCTTCCGTCAATTCCTTTAAGTTTCGATTTTGCAACCATACTTCCCCCGGAACCAATAAACTTTGGTTTCCCGGTTAATCTCTTGCCAAGTCAAGATCGACTTTGACAAATTGTAGGTTGGTATAGTTTATGGTCAGAATTACGAGGGTATCTAATCCTCTTCAATACTCTGACTTTCGTTCTTGATTAATGAAAACATTCTTGGCAAATGCTTTCGCAGTAGTTTGTCTTGCCACGATCCAAGAATTTCACCTCTAACGTAGCAATACAAATGCCCCCGTCTGTTCCTTTCAATCATTACCGCACTCAGCCAACCGGCATCAATCGAGTAGCGGGTCATTCTCCATTATTCCATGCTTTATTATTCGATCCCAAAGGATGCTTTGAACACTCTAATTTTCTCAGGGTGAAAACACCGTTTCCACAGTTCGTCACATTTAAGTGCAAACTATTTCTTCGATGCGAAGGATGAGCGGAACGAGTCAACAGATTTAACTGAAGACCATGTTGCCGTTCTACTCAAACAGATCCAACTATGAGCTTTTTAAACGCAGCAACTATTGCATACGCTTGTAGAGGCTGGTATTACCGCGGCTGCTGGCACCAGACTTGCCCTCTACTCGTTCATCAATGGAGCTTTTAAGTCCATTCCATTCTGATTACAAACCATAAAGGTTCATATCATTATTTCTAGTCACTACCTCCTCGTGCGGAGAGTGGGTAATTTGCGTGCCTGCTGCCTTCCTTGGATGTGGTAGCCGTTTCTAAGGCTCCCTCTCCGGAATCGAACCCTGATTCCCCGTTACCCGTCACAACCATGGTAGTCCGTTACACTACCATCATAGGTTGATAGGTCAGAAATTCGGAAGTTCCGTCCCCAAGCCGAAGCTATCTGGGATCTTTCAGTTACTAGGACTCATCACGGGATGTGTCTGTACTTAGCAAATCACCCGGTGTAGTCTTGTAAAAGTCTCCGACAGTGTCGGACAATCAGCATGCATTAGCTGCAGGGTTACCGCAGTTATTCATTTAGCTTGCAAATCAACTAATAGATAGTAACTGATTTAATGAGCCATTCGCGGTTCCACTTTTTCAAGCTTCGCTTGCACATGCATGGCTTAGTCTTTCAGACAAGCATATGGCAACTGACAGGATCAATCAGTTTAATTGTACTTTGAACAATCTTTCGATTTGTTCGAATTTAGAAAGACATAGCCTTGCGGCCTCGTCAATCTTGCTTTGAGCTTTTTAAATCACGAAGAGTTTCAATGCATGCTTTGGCATGGCTACTAGTTACTACACAGTACTCTACACACTTAGAGTTACCCACGATTACACATTTCACATGCTGATGTTTCGGCTCGCGCGTACTAGAAACAGCATAATACTATGTGTACTGGTAGATAGCGCTCTGTGAGCATTTCCCATGAGCAGGTTTTGCCCTCCAAATCTCTGTTCTACTGTTACCAATACCGGCTAACAACTGTATCATACTAGGGAGAATTGACTCATGATTTAAAAACCAGATGTTCACATGTCGATGTTTCGGCTCTCGCCTACTAGAAACAACATAATACTAGTCTGTTAAAAATCTCAATCACGCCGCCTCTTCAGATACAGAAGTTTTACCTTTTATTGGTTAGAGAACAGCTTTCCAGCTGTCGACATGGTTACTAGTAACAACACCGTACTCAACACAAAAACTTTTCAACTTCACAACTTTCACATGCTGATGTTTCTGCTTTCGCATACTAGAAACAGCATAATACTTATTGTTTTGTCAAGTAATTTGTGTGTCTTTCCCATGTGAAGTTTCACCGGTCAACAATGTTTCCCTGACCAATTACGGCTACTAGTAGCTGTATAATACTAGGGAAAATGATTGAGGATTTAATATCAGATTTTCACATGTTGATGTTTCGGCTTTCGCCTACTAGAAACAACATAATACTAGTCTGCTAAGAAATCTCGCTCAAATTGCCTTTTCACATACAGAAGTTTCACCTTCTATTGGTTAGAGAACAGTTCTCAGCTGTCGACATGGTTACTAGTAACAACATCGTACTCAACACAAAAATTCTTCAACTTCACAACTTTCACATGCTGATGTTTCTGCTTTCGCGTACTAGAAACAGCATAATACTTATTGCTTTGTCAAGAAGTGTGTGTGTCTTTCCCATGCGAAAGTTTCACCGGTCAGCAATAATTGCCGTGTCCAATTAAGGTTACTCATAGCTGTATAATACTAGGGAAAATGATTGAGGATTTAATATCAGATTTTCACATGTTGATGTTTCGGCTTTCGCCTACTAGAAACAACATAATACTAGTCTGCTAATAAATCTCGCTCAAATTGCCTTTTCACATACAGAAGTTTCACCTCTTCTTGGTCACTGTACAGATGATGCTGTCTGTTCTTTATTTGGTTCTGCTTATTATAAGGAGGGGCATCACTCCTTCCTCCTTGGTTTGCATGCATTAAGCCTGCTTTGTGAAAAGCGTATCTTTCTAGCTTTTCTTCGCCTTACTCGAGTAGGACGATACAATCCAGACATTAGTCAGTCTTGGTGTAAAGTCACTGAGTATTATTCGGTTCTGCTTTATTCAGCAATATGCTGTATAATTGTTGTAATTTGCGAACATATTTGTTCTCAGTTCCGAACTACTAGCGACGACAGATTACCAGCGGTCATGAGCCATCAAGGTAGTTCTTTGGTGCATCAAGTAGAGAGGTGCCATCAAACAACACTTCCCTAATAATGCTACACACATAGAATTTGCTACAGTGCAGCTTTTTACTTTGCAAAATTTGCGCACAAATTTTGCATAGAATAAATGTTTTATCAAGATTTTTAGATCCCCTCCCTTGAGAGAACGTTACTCCTTTAAGTGAACACCCCGCGGCGTCCTGTTGTTATTGCTTATAACCATTTCGCAAGCCGGAGGCATAATGCACTACGCAAGCCGCTACTTTGGCACAGAGGCACCTAGTTTTACACCCGGGACTTCAGGTGGCCCAGTTTTACACCCAGTACAGCGGTGCCAGTTGGTAACCCGGTGGATCCTCGGAGACCAGACATGATCATAGATCAAACCCGATGTATGCTACTCCTGAACGTATAGTATCTCCACTGTGCAATGAAATTATCGTTCGTTTCGGGCCTTCCTATACGTTCAGCAGACAATCGCTAGGAATTCACCTCGTGACCCGTGGTGACCACACTGGATTTCAAGTTTATTGATTTGGACAGACCTGTCATTTATTTTGCTTTTCAGCTTCAGTTCTGCTCGATCTAGCTTGCCTAAGGCTTGATCTCGCTTTGCTCACCCCTGTAGGAGCCTCTACTAGTACCACTCGGAGTAATGGGGAATCCACCAGACCTAATCGATGAATGCCATCAAACAACAAACATCATACCCGGCTTCATCAGGCATATTTTATTACTTCCGAGAGGTACTTTAGTATCAGATCTTTCTCCATGCCTCTTATGAGGACCCGTCAGACCTTTCGGTTTATCGTTTAGCTTCAGTCCTGCTCGATCTAGCTTTCCCAAGGCTCGATCTAGCTCTATTCGCCCCACTAGAGGGCTCTCTAAGACCCCTCGGTCTTAGTGTTAGCTCCGGTACTGCTCGGTCGTGCTTGCTGAAGGCCCGACCCAGCTTTAGTTAGATTCTCGTACTTTCTCTTGGCCTCTCTAGGAGGACCAGACAGACCTCTCGGTCTATCGTTTAGCTTCAGTCCTGCTCGATCTAGCTTGCCCAAGGCTTGATCAAGCTCTATTCGCCCCGCTAGAGGGCTCTCTAAGACCCCTCGGTCTTAGTGTTATCTTCTGTAATGCCTAACCAAGCTTACTACAGGCCTTGGTCAGGTCTTTATCGGTCACCGATTAGTAACAGACCAATCATAGGGCCTTCCACCCTATCCGGGTTGAGGTCTTTAGTCCAGCCATATTTTGACAAGACACCTCTCCCTAATAATGCCCCACACATAGAATTACTGTCCATGCAGTATTTAACTTGTGTTTTTTTCTAAAATTTGATTTTCACTTTTTGGAGGTTCATTTGCTCCTCTGACACTCTTTCAGCTTCAATCTTACTCGATCTAGCTTTCCCAAGGCTCGATCTAGCTCTATTCGCCCCACTAGAGGGCTCTCTAAGACACTTCGGTCTTAGTGTTAGCTCCGGTCTTGCTCAATCGTGCTTGCTGAAGGCGCGATCAAGCTTTAGTTAGCTTCTCGTACTTCCTCTTGGCCTCTCTAGGAGGACCAGACAGACCTCTCGGTCTATCGTTTAGCTTCAGTCCTGCTCGATCTAGCTTTCCCAAGGCTCGATCTAGCTCTATTCGCCCTGCTAGAGGGCTCTCTAAGACCCCTCGGTCTTAGTGTTAGCTCCGGTACAGCTCGGTCGTGCTTGCTGAAGGCCCGATCAAGCTTTAGTTAGATTCTCGTACTTTCTCTTGGCCTCTATAGGAGGACCAGACAGACCTCTCGGTCTATCGTTTAGCTTCAGTCCTGCTTGATCTAGCTTTCCCAAGGCTCGATCTAGCTCTATTCGCCCTGCTAGAGGGCTCTCTAAGACCCCTCGGTCTTAGTGTTAGCTCCGGTACAGCTCGGTCGTGCTTGCTGAAGGCCCGATCAAGCTTTAGTTAGCTTCTCGTACTTTCTCTTGGCCTCTCTAGGAGGACCAGACAGACCTCTCGGTCTATCGTTTAGCTTCAGTCCTGCTCGATCTAGCTTTCCCAAGGCTCGATCTAGATCTATTCGCCCTGCTAGAGGGCTCTCTAAGACCCCTCGGTCTTAGTGTTAGCTCCGGTACAGCTCGGTCGTGCTTGCTGAAGGCCTGATCAAGCTTTAGTTAGCTTCTCGTACTTTCTCTTGGCCTCTCTAGGAGGACCAGACAGACCTTTCGGTCTCTTGCTTAGCTTCAGTCCTGCTCGATCTAGCTTTCCCAAGGCTCGATCTAGCTCTATTCGCCCCGCTAGAGGGCTCTCTAAGACCCCTCGGTCTTAGTGTTAACTCCTGTAATGCCTAACCAAGCTTACTACAGGCCTTGGTCAGGTCTTTATCGGTCACCGATTAGTAACAGACCGATCATGGGGCCTTCCACCCTATCCGGGTTGAGGTCTTTAGTCCAGCCATATTTTGACAAGACACCTCCCCCTAATAATGCCCCACACATAGAAATACTGTCCATGCAGTATTTAACTTGTGTTTTTTCTAAAATTTGATTTTCACTTTTTGGAGGTTCATTTGCTCCTCTGACACTCTTTCAGCTTCAATCTTACTCGATCTAGCTTTCCCAAGGCTCGATCTAGCTCTATTCGCCCCACCAGAGGGCTCTCTAAGACACTTCGGTCTTAGTGTTAGCTCCGGTCTTGCTCAATCGTGCTTGCTGAAGGCGCGATCAAGCTTTAGTTAGCTTCTCGTACTTTCTCTTGGCCTCTCTAGGAGGACCAGACAGACCTCTCGGTCTATCGTTTAGCTTCAGTCCTGCTCGATCTAGCTTTCCCAAGGCTCGATCTAGCTCTATTCGCCCCGCTAGAGGGCTCTCTAAGACCCCTCGGTCTTAGTGTTAGCTCCGGTACAGCTCGGTCGTGCTTGCTGAAGGCCCGATCAAGCTTTAGTTGGCTTCTCGTACTTTCTCTTGGCCTCTCTAGGAGGACCAGACAGACCTCTCGGTCTCTTGCTTAGCTTCAGTCCTGCTCGATCTAGCTTGCCCAAGGCTTGATCAAGCTCTATTCGCCCCGCTAGAGGGCTCTCTAAGACCCCTCGGTCTTAGTGTTAGCTCCGGTACAGCTCGGTCGTGCTTGCTGAAGGCCCGATCAAGCTTTAGTTAGCTTCTCGTTTTTTCTCTTGGCCTCTCTAGGAGGACCAGACAGACCTCTCGGTCTATCGTTTAGCTTCAGTCCTGCTCGATCTAGCTTTCCCAAGGCTCGATCTAGCTCTATTCGCCCCGCTAGAGGGCTCTCTAAGACCCCTCGGTCTTAGTGTTAGCTCCGGTACAGCTCGGTCGTGCTTGCTGAAGGCCCGATCAAGCTTTAGTTGGCTTCTCGTACTTTCTCTTGGCCTCTCTAGGAGGACCAGACAGACCTCTCGGTCTATCCTTTAGCTTCAGTCCTGCTCGATCTAGCTTTCCCAAGGCTCGATCTAGCTCTATTCGCCCCGCTAGAGGGCTCTCTAAGACCCCTCGGTCTTAGTGTTATCTCCTGTAATGCCTAACCAAGCTTACTACAGGCCTTGGTCAGGTCTTTATCGGTCACCGATTAGTAACAGACCGATCATAGGGCCTTCCACCCTATCTGGGTTGAGGTCTTTAGTCCAGCCATATTTTGACAAGACACCTCCCCCTAATAATGCCCCACACATAGAATTACTGTTTATGCAGCTTTTCACTTGTGAAATTTTTAATTTTCGCAATTATTATAGAATAAGTGTTTGCGCAGCTTTTCATAGGTCGAGCTCTAGCTAGCTAGCTCAAGCTAGCTAGCTAGCTCAAGCTCAAGCTATCTAGCTCAAGCTCAAGCCAGCTAGCTCAAGCTCAAGCTAGCTAGCTAGCTCAAGCTCAAGCTAGCTAGCTAGCTCAAGCTCAAGCTAGCTAGCTCAAGCTCAAGCTAGCTAGCTCAAGCTCAAGCTAGCTAGCTAGCTCAAGCTCAAGCTCAAGCTAGCTAGCTCAAGCTCAAGCTCAAGCTAGCTAGCTAGCTCAAGCTCAAGCTAGCTAGCTAGCTCAAGCTCAAGCTAGCTAGCTAGCTCAAGCTCAAGCTAGCTCCAAGCTCAAGCTCAAGCTCAAGCTAGCTAGCTAGCTCAAGCTAGCTAGCTAGCTCAAGCTCAAGCTAGCTAGCTAGCTCAAGTTCAAGCTAGCTAGCTAGCTCAAGCTCAAGCTAGCTAGCTAGCTCAAGCTCAAGCTAGCTAGCTCAAGCTCAAGCTAGCTAGCTCAAGCTCAAGCTAGCTAGCTAGCTCAAGCTCAAGCTCAAGCTAGCTAGCTCAAGCTCAAGCTCAAGCTAGCTAGCTAGCTCAAGCTCAAGCTAGCTAGCTAGCTCAAGCTCAAGCTCAAGCTAGCTAGCTAGCTCAAGTTCAAGCTAGCTAGCTAGCTCAAGCTCAAGCTAGCTAGCTCAAGCTCAAGCTAGCTAGCTCAAGCTCAAGCCAGCTAGCTCAAGCTCAAGCTCAAGCTAGCTAGCTAGCTCAAGCACAAGCTAGCTAGCTAGCTCAATCTCAAGCTAGCTAGCTCAAGCTCAAGCTAGCTAGCTCAAGCTCAAGCTAGCTAGCTAGCTCAAGCTCAAGCTCAAGCTAGCTAGCTCAAGCTCAAGCTCAAGCTAGCTAGCTAGCTCAAGCTCAAGCTAGCTAGCTAGCTCAAGCTCAAGCTCAAGCTAGCTAGCTCAAGCTCAAGCTCAAGCTAGCTAGCTAGCTCAAGCTCAAGCTGGCTAGCTAGCTCAAGCTCAAGCTAGCTAGCTAGCTCAAGCTCAAGCTAGCTAGCTCAAGCTCAAGCTCAAGCTCAAGCTAGCTAGCTAGCTCAAGCTAGCTAGCTAGCTCAAGCTCAAGCTAGCTAGCTAGCTCAAGTTCAAGCTAGCTAGCTAGCTCAAGCTCAAGCTAGCTAGCTAGCTCAAGCTCAAGCTAGCTAGCTCAAGCTCAAGCTAGCTAGCTCAAGCTCAAGCTAGCTAGCTAGCTCAAGCTCAAGCTCAAGCTAGCTAGCTCAAGCTCAAGCTCAAGCTAGCTAGCTAGCTCAAGCTCAAGCTAGCTAGCTAGCTCAAGCTCAAGCTAGCTAGCTAGCTCAAGTTCAAGCTAGCTAGCTAGCTCAAGCTCAAGCTAGCTAGCTCAAGCTCAAGCTAGCTAGCTCAAACTCAAGCTAGCTAGCTAGCTCAAGTTCAAGCTAGCTAGCTAGCTCAAGCTCAAGCTAGCTAGCTAGCTCAAGCTCAAGCTAGCTAGCTCAAGCTCAAGCTAGCTAGCTCAAGCTCCAGCTAGCTAGCTAGCTCAAGCTCAAGCTCAAGCTAGCTAGCTCAAGCTCAAGCTCAAGCTAGCTAGCTAGCTCAAGCTCAAGCTAGCTAGCTAGCTCAAGCTCAAGCTAGCTAGCTAGCTCAAGTTCAAGCTAGCTAGCTAGCTCAAGCTCAAGCTAGCTAGCTCAAGCTCAAGCTAGCTAGCTCAAGCTCAAGCCAGCTAGCTCAAGCTCAAGCTCAAGCTAGCTAGCTAGCTCAAGCACAAGCTTGCTAGCTAGCTCAAGCTCAAGCTAGCTAGCTCAAGCTCAAGCTAGCTAGCTCAAGCTCAAGCTAGCTAGCTCAAGCTCAAGCTCAAGCTAGCTAGCTAGCTCAAGCACAAGCTTGCTAGCTAGCTCAAGCTCAAGCTAGCTAGCTCAAGCTCAAGCTAGCTAGCTCAAGCTCAAGCTAGCTAGCTAGCTCAAGCTCAAGCTCAAGCTAGCTAGCTCAAGCTCAAGCTCAAGCTAGCTAGCTGGCTCAAGCTCAAGCTAGCTAGCTAGCTAGCTCAAGCTCAAGCTAGCTAGCTAGCTCAAGCTCAAGCTAGCTAGCTCAAGCTCAAGCTCAAGCTAGCTAGCTAGCTCAAGCTAGCTAGCTAGCTCAAGCTCAAGCTAGCTAGCTAGCTCAAGTTCAAGCTAGCTAGCTAGCTCAAGCTCAAGCTAGCTAGCTAGCTCAAGCTCAAGCTAGCTAGCTCAAGCTCAAGCTAGCTAGCTCAAGCTCAAGCTAGCTAGCTAGCTCAAGCTCAAGCTCAAGCTAGCTAGCTCAAGCTCAAGCTCAAGCTAGCTAGCTAGCTCAAGCTCAAGCTAGCTAGCTAGCTCAAGCTCAAGCTAGCTAGCTAGCTCAAGTTCAAGCTAGCTAGCTAGCTCAAGCTCAAGCTAGCTAGCTCAAGCTCAAGCTAGCTAGCTCAAGCTCAAGCCAGCTAGCTCAAGCTCAAGCTCAAGCTAGCTAGCTAGCTCAAGCACAAGCTAGCTAGCTAGCTCAAGCTCAAGCTAGCTAGCTCAAGCTCAAGCTAGCTAGCTCAAGCTCAAGCTAGCTAGCTAGCTCAAGCTCAAGCTCAAGCTAGCTAGCTCAAGCTCAAGCTCAAGCTAGCTAGCTAGCTCAAGCTCAAGCTAGCTAGCTAGCTCAAGCTCAAGCTAGCTAGCTCAAGCTCAAGCTCAAGCTAGCTAGCTAGCTCAAGCTCAAGCTAGCTAGCTAGCTCAAGCTCAAGCTAGCTAGCTAGCTCAAGCTCAAGCTAGCTAGCTCAAGCTCAAGCTCAAGCTCAAGCTAGCTAGCTAGCTCAAGCTAGCTAGCTAGCTCAAGCTCAAGCTAGCTAGCTAGCTCAAGTTCAAGCTAGCTAGCTAGCTCAAGCTCAAGCTAGCTAGCTAGCTCAAGCTCAAGCTAGCTAGCTCAAGCTCAAGCTAGCTAGCTCAAGCTCAAGCTAGCTAGCTAGCTCAAGCTCAAGCTCAAGCTAGCTAGCTCAAGCTCAAGCTCAAGCTAGCTAGCTAGCTCAAGCTCAAGCTAGCTAGCTAGCTCAAGCTCAAGCTAGCTAGCTAGCTCAAGTTCAAGCTAGCTAGCTAGCTCAAGCTCAAGCTAGCTAGCTCAAGCTCAAGCTAGCTAGCTCAAACTCAAGCTAGCTAGCTAGCTCAAGTTCAAGCTAGCTAGCTAGCTCAAGCTCAAGCTAGCTAGCTAGCTCAAGCTCAAGCTAGCTAGCTCAAGCTCAAGCTAGCTAGCTCAAGCTCAAGCTAGCTAGCTAGCTCAAGCTCAAGCTCAAGCTAGCTAGCTCAAGCTCAAGCTCAAGCTAGCTAGCTAGCTCAAGCTCAAGCTAGCTAGCTAGCTCAAGCTCAAGCTAGCTAGCTAGCTCAAGTTCAAGCTAGCTAGCTAGCTCAAGCTCAAGCTAGCTAGCTCAAGCTCAAGCTAGCTAGCTCAAGCTCAAGCCAGCTAGCTCAAGCTCAAGCTCAAGCTAGCTAGCTAGCTCAAGCACAAGCTTGCTAGCTAGCTCAAGCTCAAGCTAGCTAGCTCAAGCTCAAGCTAGCTAGCTCAAGCTCAAGCTAGCTAGCTCAAGCTCAAGCTCAAGCTAGCTAGCTAGCTCAAGCACAAGCTTGCTAGCTAGCTCAAGCTCAAGCTAGCTAGCTCAAGCTCAAGCTAGCTAGCTCAAGCTCAAGCTAGCTAGCTAGCTCAAGCTCAAGCTCAAGCTAGCTAGCTCAAGCTCAAGCTCAAGCTAGCTAGCTAGCTCAAGCTCAAGCTAGCTAGCTAGCTCAAGCTCAAGCTAGCTAGCTAGCTCAAGCTCAAGCTAGCTAGCTCAAGCTCAAGCTCAAGCTAGCTAGCTAGCTCAAGCTAGCTAGCTAGCTCAAGCTCAAGCTAGCTAGCTAGCTCAAGTTCAAGCTAGCTAGCTAGCTCAAGCTCAAGCTAGCTAGCTAGCTCAAGCTCAAGCTATCTAGCTCAAGCTCAAGCTAGCTAGCTCAAGCTCAAGCTAGCTAGCTAGCTCAAGCTCAAGCTCAAGCTAGCTAGCTCAAGCTCAAGCTCAAGCTAGCTAGCTAGCTCAAGCTCAAGCTAGCTAGCTAGCTCAAGCTCAAGCTAGCTAGCTAGCTCAAGTTCAAGCTAGCTAGCTAGCTCAAGCTCAAGCTAGCTAGCTCAAGCTCAAGCTAGCTAGCTCAAGCTCAAGCCAGCTAGCTCAAGCTCAAGCTCAAGCTAGCTAGCTAGCTCAAGCTCAAGCTCAAGCTCAAGCTAGCTAGCTAGCTCAAGTTCAAGCTAGCTAGCTAGCTCAAGCTCAAGCTAGCTAGCTCAAGCTCAAGCTAGCTAGCTCAAGCTCAAGCCAGCTAGCTCAAGCTCAAGCTCAAGCTAGCTAGCTAGCTCAAGCTCAAGCTAGCTAGCTCAAGCTCAAGCTAGCTAGCTAGCTAGCTCAAGCTCAAGCTCAAGCTAGCTAGCTCAAGCTCAAGCTCAAGCTAGCTAGCTCAAGCTCAAGCTCAAGCTAGCTAGCTCAAGCTCAAGCTCAAGCTAGCTAGCTCAAGCCCAAGCTCAAGCTAGCTAGCTAGCTCAAGCTCAAGCTAGCTAGCTCAAGCTCAAGCTCAAGCTCAAGCTAGCTAGCTAGCTAGCTCAAGCTCAAGCTCAAGCTAGCTAGCTAGCTCAAGCTCAAGCTAGCTAGCTCAAGCTCAAGCTAGCTAGCTAGCTCAAGTTCAAGCTAGCTAGCTAGCTCAAGCTCAAGCTAGCTAGCTAGCTCAAGCTCAAGCTAGCTAGCTCAAGCTCAAGCTAGCTAGCTCAAGCTCAAGCTAGCTAGCTAGCTCAAGCTCAAGCTCAAGCTAGCTAGCTCAAGCTCAAGCTCAAGCTAGCTAGCTAGCTCAAGCTCAAGCTAGCTAGCTAGCTCAAGCTCAAGCTAGCTAGCTAGCTCAAGTTCAAGCTAGCTAGCTAGCTCAAGCTCAAGCTAGCTAGCTCAAGCTCAAGCTAGCTAGCTCAAACTCAAGCTAGCTAGCTAGCTCAAGTTCAAGCTAGCTAGCTAGCTCAAGCTCAAGCTAGCTAGCTAGCTCAAGCTCAAGCTAGCTAGCTCAAGCTCAAGCTAGCTAGCTCAAGCTCAAGCTAGCTAGCTAGCTCAAGCTCAAGCTCAAGCTAGCTAGCTCAAGCTCAAGCTCAAGCTAGCTAGCTAGCTCAAGCTCAAGCTAGCTAGCTAGCTCAAGCTCAAGCTAGCTAGCTAGCTCAAGTTCAAGCTAGCTAGCTAGGTCAAGCTCAAGCTAGCTAGCTCAAGCTCAAGCTAGCTAGCTCAAGCTCAAGCCAGCTAGCTCAAGCTCAAGCTCAAGCTAGCTAGCTAGCTCAAGCACAAGCTTGCTAGCTAGCTCAAGCTCAAGCTAGCTAGCTCAAGCTCAAGCTAGCTAGCTCAAGCTCAAGCTAGCTAGCTCAAGCTCAAGCTCAAGCTAGCTAGCTAGCTCAAGCACAAGCTTGCTAGCTAGCTCAAGCTCAAGCTAGCTAGCTCAAGCTCAAGCTAGCTAGCTCAAGCTCAAGCTAGCTAGCTAGCTCAAGCTCAAGCTCAAGCTAGCTAGCTCAAGCTCAAGCTCAAGCTAGCTAGCTAGCTCAAGCTCAAGCTAGCTAGCTAGCTCAAGCTCAAGCTAGCTAGCTAGCTCAAGCTCAAGCTAGCTAGCTCAAGCTCAAGCTCAAGCTAGCTAGCTAGCTCAAGCTAGCTAGCTAGCTCAAGCTCAAGCTAGCTAGCTAGCTCAAGTTCAAGCTAGCTAGCTAGCTCAAGCTCAAGCTAGCTAGCTAGCTCAAGCTCAAGCTAGCTAGCTCAAGCTCAAGCTAGCTAGCTCAAGCTCAAGCTAGCTAGCTAGCTCAAGCTCAAGCTCAAGCTAGCTAGCTCAAGCTCAAGCTCAAGCTAGCTAGCTAGCTCAAGCTCAAGCTAGCTAGCTAGCTCAAGCTCAAGCTAGCTAGCTAGCTCAAGTTCAAGCTAGCTAGCTAGCTCAAGCTCAAGCTAGCTAGCTCAAGCTCAAGCTAGCTAGCTCAAGCTCAAGCCAGCTAGCTCAAGCTCAAGCTCAAGCTAGCTAGCTAGCTCAAGCTCAAGCTCAAGCTAGCTAGCTAGCTCAAGTTCAAGCTAGCTAGCTAGCTCAAGCTCAAGCTAGCTAGCTCAAGCTCAAGCTAGCTAGCTCAAGCTCAAGCCAGCTAGCTCAAGCTCAATCTCAAGCTAGCTAGCTAGCTCAAGCTCAAGCTAGCTAGCTCAAGCTCAAGCTAGCTAGCTAGCTAGCTCAAGCTCAAGCTCAAGCTAGCTAGCTCAAGCTCAAGCTCAAGCTAGCTAGCTCAAGCTCAAGCTCAAGCTAGCTAGCTCAAGCTCAAGCTCAAGCTAGCTAGCTCAAGCTCAAGCTCAAGCTAGCTAGCTAGCTCAAGCTCAAGCTAGCTAGCTCAAGCTCAAGCTCAAGCTCAAGCTAGCTAGCTAGCTAGCTCAAGCTCAAGCTCAAGCTAGCTAGCTAGCTCAAGCTCAAGCTAGCTAGCTCAAGCTCAAGCCAGCTAGCTCAAGCTCAAGCTCAAGCTAGCTAGCTAGCTCAAGCTCAAGCTAGCTAGCTCAAGCTCAAGCCAGCTAGCTCAAGCTCAAGCTCAAGCTCAAGCTAGCTAGCTAGCTCAAGCTCAAGCTAGATAGCTAGCTCAAGCTAGCTAGCTAGCTCAAGCTCAAGCTCAAGCTAGCTAGCTAGCTAGCTCAAGCTCAAGCTAGCTAGCTCAAGCTCAAGCCAGCTAGCTCAAGCTCAAGCTCAAGCTAGCTAGCTAGCTCAAGCTCAAGCTAGCTAGCTCAAGCTCAAGCTCAAGCGAGCTAGCTAGCTCAAGCTCAAGCTAGCTAGCTAGCTCAAGCTCAAGCTAGCTAACTCAAGCTAACTCAGCTAGCTCAAGCTAACTCAAGCTAGCTAAAGCTAACTCAAGCTAACTCAAGCTAACTCAAGCTAACTCAAGCTAGCTAAAGCTAACTCAAGCTAACTCAAGCTAACCCGAGCTAACTCAAGCTAGCTCAAGCTAACCCAAGCTAGCTAAAGCTAACTCAAGCTAACTCAAGCTAATTCAAGCTAACTCAAGCTAACTCAAGCTAACTCAAGCTAACTCAAGCTAGCTAAAGCTAACTCAAGCTAACTCAAGCTAACTCAAGCTAACCCGAGCTAACTCAAGCTAACTGAAGGTAGCTAAAGCTAGTTCAAGCTAACTCAAGCTAGCTAAAGCTAAGACAAGCTAACTCAAGCTAACTCAAGCTAACTCAAGCTAACTCAAGCTAACTCAAGCTAGTTCAAGCTAACTCAAGCTAACTCAAGCTAACTCAAGCTAGCTAAAGCTAACTCAAGCTAACTCAAGCTAACTCAAGCTAACCCGAGCTAACTCAAGCTAACTCAAGGTAGCTAAAGCTAGTTCAAGCTAACTCAAGCTAGCTAAAGCTAAGACAAGCTAACTCAAGCTAACTCAAGCTAACTCAAGCTAACTCAAGCTAACTCAAGCTAGTTCAAGCTAACTCAAGCTAGCTAAAGCTAACTCAAGCTAACTCAAGCTAACTCAAGCTAGCTCAAGCTAACTCAAGCTAGTTCAAGCTAACTCAAGCTAGCTAAAGCTAACTCAAGCTAACTCAAGCTAACTCAAGCTAACTCAAGCTAGCTAAAGCTAACTCAAGCTAACTCAAGCTAACCCGAGCTAACTCAAGCTAGCTCAAGCTAACCCAAGCTAGCTAAAGCTAACTCAAGCTAACTCAAGCTAATTCAAGCTAACTCAAGCTAACTCAAGCTAACTCAAGCTAACTCAAGCTAGCTAAAGCTAACTCAAGCTAACTCAAGCTAACTCAAGCTAACCCGAGCTAACTCAAGCTAACTCAAGGTAGCTAAAGCTAGTTCAAGCTAACTCAAGCTAGCTAAAGCTAAGACAAGCTAACTCAAGCTAACTCAAGCTAACTCAAGCTAACTCAAGCTAACTCAAGCTAACTCAAGCTAGCTAAAGCTAACTCAAGCTAACTCAAGCTAACTCAAGCTAACCCGAGCTAACTCAAGCTAACTCAAGGTAGCTAAAGCTAGTTCAAGCTAACTCAAGCTAGCTAAAGCTAAGACAAGCTAACTCAAGCTAACTCAAGCTAACTCAAGCTAACTCAAGCTAACTAAAGCTAGTTCAAGCTAACTCAAGCTAGCTAAAGCTAACTCAAGCTAACTCAAGCTAACT
>NW_027451052.1:5000-10506 GCF_964194025.1 Convolutriloba macropyga
TTGGTGAAAATTCCAGTGTCGTGTTACGGCACTGGGAAAGAACTTGAACTTGTGCTCAGGCAACCAAGCAGCCAAGGTTGTGCGGTGTCTTGCTACAAATGTTCGGTTGTGTTCTAAATTAGCTGAAGTAAGCTGAAGAGAAAAGCGAGAAAAGCGCTCCCAAATGGCCTAACACTGGCAGCCAATCAGAGTGCGAGAAAAGCGCTCCCAAATGGCCTAACACTGGCAGCCAATCAGAGTGCGAGAAAAGCGCTCCCAAATGGCCTAACACTGGCAGCCAATCAGAGTGCGAGAAAAGCGCTCCCAAATGGCCTAACAGTGGCAGCCAATCAGAGTGCGAGAAAAGCGCTCCCAAATGGCCTAACAGTGGCAGCCAATCAGAGTGCGAGAAAAGCGCTCCCAATTGAGCTTGAGCTAGCTAGCTAGCTTGAGCTTGAGCTAGCTAGCTAGCTTGAGCTTGAGCTTGAGCTAGCTAGCTTGAGCTTGAGCTTGAGCTAGCTAGCTAGCTTGAGCTTGAGCTAGCTAGCTTGAGCTTGAGCTAGCTAGCTTGAGCTTGAGCTAGCTAGCAAGCTTGTGCTTGAGCTAGCTAGCTAGCTTGAGCTTGAGCTTGAGCTAGCTAGCTTGAGCTTGAGCTAGCTAGCTTGAGCTTGAGCTAGCTAGCTTGAGCTTGAGCTAGCTAGCAAGCTTGTGCTTGAGCTAGCTAGCTAGCTTGAGCTTGAGCTTGAGCTAGCTGGCTTGAGCTTGAGCTAGCTAGCTTGAGCTTGAGCTAGCTAGCTTGAGCTTGAGCTAGCTAGCTAGCTTGAACTTGAGCTAGCTAGCTAGCTTGAGCTTGAGCTAGCTAGCTAGCTTGAGCTTGAGCTAGCTAGCTAGCTTGAGCTTGAGCTTGAGCTAGCTAGCTTGAGCTTGAGCTTGAGCTAGCTAGCTAGCTGGAGCTTGAGCTAGCTAGCTTGAGCTTGAGCTAGCTAGCTTGAGCTTGAGCTAGCTAGCTAGCTTGAGCTTGAGCTAGCTAGCTAGCTTGAACTTGAGCTAGCTAGCTAGCTTGAGTTTGAGCTAGCTAGCTTGAGCTTGAGCTAGCTAGCTTGAGCTTGAGCTAGCTAGCTAGCTTGAACTTGAGCTAGCTAGCTAGCTTGAGCTTGAGCTAGCTAGCTAGCTTGAGCTTGAGCTAGCTAGCTAGCTTGAGCTTGAGCTTGAGCTAGCTAGCTTGAGCTTGAGCTTGAGCTAGCTAGCTAGCTTGAGCTTGAGCTAGCTAGCTTGAGCTTGAGCTAGCTAGCTTGAGCTTGAGCTAGCTAGCTAGCTTGAGCTTGAGCTAGCTAGCTAGCTTGAACTTGAGCTAGCTAGCTAGCTTGAGCTTGAGCTAGCTAGCTAGCTTGAGCTAGCTAGCTAGCTTGAGCTTGAGCTTGAGCTTGAGCTAGCTAGCTTGAGCTTGAGCTAGCTAGCTAGCTTGAGCTTGAGCTAGCTAGCCAGCTTGAGCTTGAGCTAGCTAGCTAGCTTGAGCTTGAGCTTGAGCTAGCTAGCTTGAGCTTGAGCTTGAGCTAGCTAGCTAGCTTGAGCTTGAGCTAGCTAGCTAGCTTGAGCTTGAGCTTGAGCTAGCTAGCTTGAGCTTGAGCTTGAGCTAGCTAGCTAGCTTGAGCTTGAGCTAGCTAGCTTGAGCTTGAGCTAGCTAGCTTGAGATTGAGCTAGCTAGCTAGCTTGTGCTTGAGCTAGCTAGCTAGCTTGAGCTTGAGCTTGAGCTAGCTGGCTTGAGCTTGAGCTAGCTAGCTTGAGCTTGAGCTAGCTAGCTTGAGCTTGAGCTAGCTAGCTAGCTTGAACTTGAGCTAGCTAGCTAGCTTGAGCTTGAGCTTGAGCTAGCTAGCTAGCTTGAGCTTGAGCTAGCTAGCTAGCTTGAGCTTGAGCTTGAGCTAGCTAGCTTGAGCTTGAGCTTGAGCTAGCTAGCTAGCTTGAGCTTGAGCTAGCTAGCTAGCTTGAGCTAGCTAGCTAGCTTGAGCTTGAGCTTGAGCTTGAGCTAGCTAGCTTGAGCTTGAGCTAGCTAGCTAGCTTGAGCTTGAGCTAGCTAGCTAGCTTGAGCTTGAGCTAGCTAGCTAGCTTGAGCTTGAGCTTGAGCTAGCTAGCTTGAGCTTGAGCTTGAGCTAGCTAGCTAGCTTGAGCTTGAGCTAGCTAGCTTGAGCTTGAGCTAGCTAGCTTGAGCTTGAGCTAGCTAGCTAGCTTGAGCTTGAGCTAGCTAGCTAGCTTGAGCTTGAGCTAGCTGGCTTGAGCTTGAGCTAGATAGCTTGAGCTTGAGCTAGCTAGCTAGCTTGAGCTAGCTAGCTAGAGCTCGACCTATGAAAAGCTGCGCAAACACTTATTCTATAATAATTGCGAAAATTAAAAATTTCACAAGTGAAAAGCTGCATAAACAGTAATTCTATGTGTGGGGCATTATTAGGGGGAGGTGTCTTGTCAAAATATGGCTGGACTAAAGACCTCAACCCAGATAGGGTGGAAGGCCCTATGATCGGTCTGTTACTAATCGGTGACCGATAAAGACCTGACCAAGGCCTGTAGTAAGCTTGGTTAGGCATTACAGGAGATAACACTAAGACCGAGGGGTCTTAGAGAGCCCTCTAGCGGGGCGAATAGAGCTAGATCGAGCCTTGGGAAAGCTAGATCGAGCAGGACTGAAGCTAAAGGATAGACCGAGAGGTCTGTCTGGTCCTCCTAGAGAGGCCAAGAGAAAGTACGAGAAGCCAACTAAAGCTTGATCGGGCCTTCAGCAAGCACGACCGAGCTGTACCGGAGCTAACACTAAGACCGAGGGGTCTTAGAGAGCCCTCTAGCGGGGCGAATAGAGCTAGATCGAGCCTTGGGAAAGCTAGATCGAGCAGGACTGAAGCTAAACGATAGACCGAGAGGTCTGTCTGGTCCTCCTAGAGAGGCCAAGAGAAAAAACGAGAAGCTAACTAAAGCTTGATCGGGCCTTCAGCAAGCACGACCGAGCTGTACCGGAGCTAACACTAAGACCGAGGGGTCTTAGAGAGCCCTCTAGCGGGGCGAATAGAGCTTGATCAAGCCTTGGGCAAGCTAGATCGAGCAGGACTGAAGCTAAGCAAGAGACCGAGAGGTCTGTCTGGTCCTCCTAGAGAGGCCAAGAGAAAGTACGAGAAGCCAACTAAAGCTTGATCGGGCCTTCAGCAAGCACGACCGAGCTGTACCGGAGCTAACACTAAGACCGAGGGGTCTTAGAGAGCCCTCTAGCGGGGCGAATAGAGCTAGATCGAGCCTTGGGAAAGCTAGATCGAGCAGGACTGAAGCTAAACGATAGACCGAGAGGTCTGTCTGGTCCTCCTAGAGAGGCCAAGAGAAAGTACGAGAAGCTAACTAAAGCTTGATCGCGCCTTCAGCAAGCACGATTGAGCAAGACCGGAGCTAACACTAAGACCGAAGTGTCTTAGAGAGCCCTCTGGTGGGGCGAATAGAGCTAGATCGAGCCTTGGGAAAGCTAGATCGAGTAAGATTGAAGCTGAAAGAGTGTCAGAGGAGCAAATGAACCTCCAAAAAGTGAAAATCAAATTTTAGAAAAAACACAAGTTAAATACTGCATGGACAGTATTTCTATGTGTGGGGCATTATTAGGGGGAGGTGTCTTGTCAAAATATGGCTGGACTAAAGACCTCAACCCGGATAGGGTGGAAGGCCCCATGATCGGTCTGTTACTAATCGGTGACCGATAAAGACCTGACCAAGGCCTGTAGTAAGCTTGGTTAGGCATTACAGGAGTTAACACTAAGACCGAGGGGTCTTAGAGAGCCCTCTAGCGGGGCGAATAGAGCTAGATCGAGCCTTGGGAAAGCTAGATCGAGCAGGACTGAAGCTAAGCAAGAGACCGAAAGGTCTGTCTGGTCCTCCTAGAGAGGCCAAGAGAAAGTACGAGAAGCTAACTAAAGCTTGATCAGGCCTTCAGCAAGCACGACCGAGCTGTACCGGAGCTAACACTAAGACCGAGGGGTCTTAGAGAGCCCTCTAGCAGGGCGAATAGATCTAGATCGAGCCTTGGGAAAGCTAGATCGAGCAGGACTGAAGCTAAACGATAGACCGAGAGGTCTGTCTGGTCCTCCTAGAGAGGCCAAGAGAAAGTACGAGAAGCTAACTAAAGCTTGATCGGGCCTTCAGCAAGCACGACCGAGCTGTACCGGAGCTAACACTAAGACCGAGGGGTCTTAGAGAGCCCTCTAGCAGGGCGAATAGAGCTAGATCGAGCCTTGGGAAAGCTAGATCAAGCAGGACTGAAGCTAAACGATAGACCGAGAGGTCTGTCTGGTCCTCCTAGAGAGGCCAAGAGAAAGTACGAGAATCTAACTAAAGCTTGATCGGGCCTTCAGCAAGCACGACCGAGCTGTACCGGAGCTAACACTAAGACCGAGGGGTCTTAGAGAGCCCTCTAGCAGGGCGAATAGAGCTAGATCGAGCCTTGGGAAAGCTAGATCGAGCAGGACTGAAGCTAAACGATAGACCGAGAGGTCTGTCTGGTCCTCCTAGAGAGGCCAAGAGGAAGTACGAGAAGCTAACTAAAGCTTGATCGCGCCTTCAGCAAGCACGATTGAGCAAGACCGGAGCTAACACTAAGACCGAAGTGTCTTAGAGAGCCCTCTAGTGGGGCGAATAGAGCTAGATCGAGCCTTGGGAAAGCTAGATCGAGTAAGATTGAAGCTGAAAGAGTGTCAGAGGAGCAAATGAACCTCCAAAAAGTGAAAATCAAATTTTAGAAAAAAACACAAGTTAAATACTGCATGGACAGTAATTCTATGTGTGGGGCATTATTAGGGAGAGGTGTCTTGTCAAAATATGGCTGGACTAAAGACCTCAACCCGGATAGGGTGGAAGGCCCTATGATTGGTCTGTTACTAATCGGTGACCGATAAAGACCTGACCAAGGCCTGTAGTAAGCTTGGTTAGGCATTACAGAAGATAACACTAAGACCGAGGGGTCTTAGAGAGCCCTCTAGCGGGGCGAATAGAGCTTGATCAAGCCTTGGGCAAGCTAGATCGAGCAGGACTGAAGCTAAACGATAGACCGAGAGGTCTGTCTGGTCCTCCTAGAGAGGCCAAGAGAAAGTACGAGAATCTAACTAAAGCTGGGTCGGGCCTTCAGCAAGCACGACCGAGCAGTACCGGAGCTAACACTAAGACCGAGGGGTCTTAGAGAGCCCTCTAGTGGGGCGAATAGAGCTAGATCGAGCCTTGGGAAAGCTAGATCGAGCA
Source organism: Convolutriloba macropyga (assembly GCF_964194025.1). NCBI lineage: Eukaryota > Metazoa > Xenacoelomorpha > Acoela > Convolutidae > Convolutriloba > Convolutriloba macropyga. The sequence continues at coordinate 10,236 of NW_027451052.1, forward strand.
GGACTGAAGCTAAACGATAAACCGAAAGGTCTGACGGGTCCTCATAAGAGGCATGGAGAAAGATCTGATACTAAAGTACCTCTCGGAAGTAATAAAATATGCCTGATGAAGCCGGGTATGATGTTTGTTGTTTGATGGCATTCATCGATTAGGTCTGGTGGATTCCCCATTACCCCGAGTGGTACTAGTAGAGGCTCCTACAGGGGTGAGCAAAGCGAGATCAAGCCTTAGGCAAGCTAGATCGAGCAGAACTGAAGCTGAAAAGCAAAAT
>NW_027451053.1:0-1000 GCF_964194025.1 Convolutriloba macropyga
ACACAACATTGTCATAATTTTATTCGATCCAAAATAGCCACCAACCGAATGTTGAAACCTTTCGCTAAAAACAATAAATTGCTGTTCTTGTGAGACGATCTCTAAAACAGAGCAACTACAGCGACACAAATTACATAACATAAACATGCAATGAGAATACACTTCAAGCTCCATACAAAGTCCAATATCTGTACAGAAATGAATACACGCCCACCTGTTAAGAATTCTACTAGCATAAAGACATATTCTTGATCATCGAAACTACGAAAAATGAAAATGAATCTATGCAACGTAGGTTGTTTAACAACCCGGATTTGTTATTCATATTAAGCAAACGAAGATCTCAAGGTTTGATATGCTTAATATACTATGACAATGAATGAAATGCCTTTTATTACTCGTTATTAATAGAATCATTAACAATCTATTAATGGTCATTTTACTCCGTATGTCATTACGTGGCAGAAGTCAAAGTAAATCTACTCCAGTCTGTCTCTATTCTCCGCGACCAAGTTTAACATCCATGCTCTTCGCCACATTTGTCCACGCCGTCACTGCTGCCCGTCGTTACCAATCGCGATAGTTCGCATCTTATCAATTAGGCCGAAGTGAACTTAAGTCTAAATGATGATTAAGTATAATCCCTCGCAATATTGATTGTGGATTAAGAAGAAAATTATTAGGTATGAAGGAGTTATTAACTATACTCCAGCTATTAACTATACTCCAGCAATAAGGTTTACTACTGCTGAATTCTCAAAATCGTGGACATTGGTTTTGTTTGTCAGTGAAAAAGAGTGGAAAGAATCATGTTTTTCTGTCATTTATGTACACAAATAAGGTAACAACTTAACAATTTTTGATTGTGGATAGCAACATTGGATTTTATGTACATAAGGATTGATTATAATAGTGTTTTCAAAAATTTCATTTTGGCCTGTTAATCTTTGTTGCTTAAACATACCACTGCAACCAATTGTTTCTGAAGCTTTTATTCAAC
>NW_027451054.1:0-20421 GCF_964194025.1 Convolutriloba macropyga
CCCCCCACCAGAGCCCTTTAGTAGCCCCATTTTCTACATTTTGATAATTATGAGTGATATGGTACGACTAAGAATAGAAATTAGAGGTACGGGGGGGGGGGGGGGGGGGGGTGTTCACGTCCACTAAGTCAGGGTGTGTTTTTGACAGTATACGAAAGATACTTTATAACTGACCTTTGATTGAAATCCGATACTGAGGGTTTCGCCCGAAAGTTTCCGGGCTTTTCTCCAAACTCCCCCCAGCGCTGAACCCCTTCACCCACGACCCGTGGAACTCAGATTGGCAATCTGCAGCCACTCTGTTGTTGCAGAAAGCCACTTGGTCGAAAGTTTTGACAAAGTCATCGAAGGACATCCAAAATTCACATCCCTCTGAGTCCAGGCCGACTCCCAGGGTCTTCTTCATTTTAGGGTCAATTGACTTCCACAGATCCGAGGAATCACCCCAGTCACCTGAAAGTTGTTTAAAATTAGTTCAAAAAACAGCAAAATGTGTCCCTATCTTTAAAATTCCATGTTGATTTAATTACTGTTCGGGTCCTTCCCATAGTAAATCCCCCCCCCCAGCTTAGTGGTCAGAAAAGGTATAGCCCCCCCCCAAAAAAATCATGGTAAAAATACCATAAGGGGGCTAGGATCTTTTCCGTTTGTGCCCCCCAGTACGTTATGCGCCCCCCAGTTACAGAACACGTGCCATTACATAGTAAATCATTATGTAAAATATTACACGTGCGTCTTGGGGGTGCAAATAATATGCGCCCACTAAGCTGGGGGGCACAAACGGAAAAGATCCGGGGGCTATAGTTTCGTGGGGGGGGGGGGGGGATAATTGGGAGGATTCTACTGTTTCTACATATAGCAAACAGCAAATAGTAAACAAAATTTTAGATTACCAAATTGAAATTATGTAATAATCAAGATTTTGAAGTTTTTAAAGAAAATGAAAACCCAGTGACAAGAAACTTGAAGTATCTTAGCAAGATCTTCTTAAGGTTCTTGTTGTCAAAACGTCAAGTTATGAAGACACATGCGAGATCTTTGCATGTGTTTTATATAATTAGGTATTTTAACAAGATCTTACCAAAAACATGACAAACGTTGTCTTGAAAAAATCGTGTAAAGAGAACTTTCCATGTCTTCTCAGGTCGCGCTGTCTAGAAAATGAAGATCTTGTGTGTCTTAACTTTAACAAGGTGTCTGATGTTTTATTTAAATTATTAAATAATCTGAAGAAAAGTTGACAAACCTAAGATAATATGCACCCACTAAGTGGGGGGGGGGGGGGGGGGGGAGGGGGGACAAACAGAAAAGATCCAAACACTCGGATAAAGTCGTAGAAATCTAAAATCTAAGATTCTTGGGCAATATTTAACATCAAGTTGAAGATTAAATGTTAAGTAATGGTTAAGTGACTCTGCTTGAAGTCACTGAGAACTTCTGGCGTTTATTGAGAAGCGCGAAGCGGTTCGAGATATAAAGTTAGAATTTCGAAGTGACTTCTGCAGAGACACTTAACTATGCTTAAAACACAGAACGCGCACGTTTTAAAATGACGAAAGTCAACGAAATTCAACTTCTGGCTAAGTAGGAACTTCCGGCATTTTAACTTCTGGCACTGCAGACTTTCGGCATTTCAAAATGTGCACGTGAGTGTTTTAATTAGTCCGACCTAATTGTAAAAGTTTACGAACCTTGCCATTCCAGCATGTCATTGATAGGGTTCCGGAGTCGGACTAAATGATGTTCTTTTCCATCTTTAGTCACTGTAGTCGTGAAAATAACCGAATAGGCCCTGTCTTTCACAATTCCGTTCACATCTCCCCCCTTTTGAAATCCATAATCTGGCTCGATTTTGCAAAACACAAGCATATTTTTCCCAACAGATTTCGCAATTCGGCTTTCAAGCGCTGTCAAGTCGGCGGATTTCACGTCTATGACTTCCAAAATTCCGCCGGTCAAATCCACCAAAAGTTCGCCGAGCCTCCCGTCTTCCAACGACCCGTAGCTATTAAGCAATTTCGCGTAAGCTTTTTCCACCAAACACGGCCAAAGTTCGCCATTTTCACTCGATTTCGCAAATAGTAACTCACCCTTTCTGGTCGGCAGCCGGTCGTCAATGATGACCTCTGTCCATTTGCCGAACTGCCAGAAATTGAACCGGAATGCGCCGCAGTATTTTGTAGACTTAAACTTTTGCTTTAACGGACAAACTCGACCGAAGCTCTCTTGGTCTTCAACTAAGCTGCAAAGCGCGGCTGAAACGTTCTTGTCACCTGAAATCATAGAATTTTCTATTCAATCATATTTTAATGTCTTCGAATCGTTTTAAATTACCACCCAAATAGGTTGAGGTCACGACTGGTAATTTCAATACTGAGTCTTTTGATTGATAATTGTGCTAATTTTTTTCGAATTTTAGATTTTTTTAATCAAAAAAGGCTCCAAATCGCTTTTTTGCTCCAATTTGTTTAAATATGCCAGCACTATAGACCTAACATATGCTGTCACAGCCAGTGAAAACTCCAAGAAAAGCTAGCTGTACTTTTGCTTTCTGTTGCGTCGCAACAATTATTTTTGTTAATTAGACTTGCTTTAAACGCTTTAAAGACTTAAATGCTTTATGCTTAAGAAGAACTTAAGCTCAAAAGGAAACAAGTGTCTGAGATAAAATCAGATTATGATATCTTAGTTCAAAACACGTGGTAATTTATTGTTGCATTTGTTGCAGATGTCATCTTGAATTGAAGTTTTGAAGCTCTCGAAATATGAAGGTCAAAAGGTTGTTTAACGCAACATAACCCGGCCCCCTTGAACGAGTTCAATTGAAAAGTAATATTGAAGTCACTTGAGACCTTTTGACAAAAGACACTTCACAGAAAATTTTCGACGGGCAAATTGTTTTCTGAAATTGATTGTTGTTTGCATTGTTGTCGTCTTCGTCGTCGTAGTCGTCATCATCGTCTTTGTCGTTGTCGTCATCATCATCCTCGTGGTCGTTATCATCATCATCATTGTGGTCATCATTGTCGTTGCTGTCATGAAGGCGAATGATAAACAATTAGCGTGACATACTTCTAATAATGATTGCTGATGTTATTGACTTGAATATTGATTGCTCATTGTGTAGGGAACGCTTATCTTCCGGTCTTGATGTATTGAAATGAGCTGTGCTGCTGACTTGTCAATCCTCATCCATTGAGTCATCCGCTGTCTTCCAATTGGGTAACTGAGATTGTGGGTTCTCCTTCTCTAATGGAACAAGTCGGCTTACTGGTCGTATGTAGAGTCCTGTTTGAGTTCTAACTTGGACGACTCGTACTATCTTGTCACTTCCGTCAAATATTTTTGTAATCCTTGCCAGTGGCAATTGCATTGGAGACGTGTTGTGTTCTTTGATAATAACAATGTCATTGACGGTGCACTGTTGCTTGTTATCGTGCCATTTTGGTGGATGTTGAAGTGTTGTCAAGTAGCCCACGGCCCACTTTTTCCAAAATTGTATGACAATGTTGTTGATTCTTTTTAACCTTCTGTTTAGTGTCCGGTTGTCTTCTTGAGATGGCTCCGGCAAAGCTGTTAGTGGGCGTCCAATAAGAAAATGAGCGGGTGTTAGTGCTGAAGGGTCATTGGCATCGCTAGAAGCGGCTGTCAGCGTGCGAGAAATGAGAATGGCCTCAATTTGAGTGATCAAGGTTGTGAAACTCTCAAAGGACATCTTTGTTGTCCCCAAAATCCTGTAAAAATGTCTCTTCATGGATTTTATTGCGGCCTACCAGAGACCTCCGAAGTGAGGCGTCCGTGAAGGAATTGTCAACCAGTTTATCTGCTGTCCTGTAGTGAAAGCATCTACCAGTCCCTTGAATTCTCTGTCCATTAATAATTTCCGAAACTCAATTTCTCCCCGAGTTCCAATGAAAGTCCTTGAGTTGTCACTATAAATATTTTTGGGCAGTCCACGTCGTGCTGTAAGACGTTTTATGGCGTCAAGACAGTCCTCTTTAGTCAACGTAGTCACTGTTTCCATATGAACAGCCTTTGTGCTGAAACATACAAAAAGGGCAACATACGTAATCTGCAATTTTCCATTGTTGTCTTTTGTGCTGAAAGGTCCACAGTAGTCCAAACCAGTGTGGGTGAAAGCAAATGACGAAACAACACGTTCTGTTGGCAGATCTCCCATTTGCGGCTGAAGAATCTTGGCGTCGTGGCGAATGCAGGGCTTGCAGTTGTAAGTAAATTTCTTTACAGCTGATAGTCCTCCGGGTATCCAAATTGTTTGTCGAAGATAAAACAATGTTAACTGTGAGCCTCCATGTAAGTTCCTTGCATGAGCTTCACCAATCAGAAACACTGAATCTTTTGGAATTAGGATAGGAAACTTCTTGTCAATGTTGTATGGCGAATTTGCTAGTCGTCTGCGTACGCGAACACCTTTAATGTCTGGGTCGTAGAAGGGAGAAAGTTTGAAAAGTCGTCCTCTTTTTGGCCAGAGCTTTAATTTTTGTTTTGAGATACTGTTGATCAATTCTTCTTCACTTGTACCTACATGTTGCTCCAATTCGTTGAAACTTGTTGGTTTATCTAAATTACCTAATTGAACTGTACCAAGCTTACCTACCTGAAGCTTACCAATCTTACCTACCTCAACCCCACCAACATTACCTACCTCAACTTTACTTAGGTGTTTATGACAATACGCATCGTCTAAATTGTTACCTTCCCCTTCAGTCATTCATGAAGATGATTGACTAACAATGGCATGAATCTTTTGCAAATAAAGTTGTTGAATCAGACTATAAATAGCAATCCGTCCATGATAAAGACCTGAAGAGCTGAGTTGAAAAAGTGATTGAAATTCAGATGCTGTTGCAGCTTCCGACTTTTTCTGTTGATATCGTTTTGATGATAGGTTCCTTTTCTGTGAGTAGCATTTGATGGCGGATTGTGTTGGATCTGTTCTGCTGGCAAAAGGTTTTTGGCTTTGATGTTTAGCCTTCTAAATGAATTTCTTGACATAACAAAAAATTCGAACCAGTTTTCCAAACAAGGATATTCGATGAATTAGCTGAACTATTGAGTTGTCCTCCTGAGTAACAACCATTGTCGTTTGCATCAGTGGTTCTCTTTGCACTTCATTGTTTTTTGCATGCTGATTTTGCTCAACTGATTCCGCCTTTGTCCAATAATCTTCCGCTTTTTTCTAGCCAGGGGGGTCCATTCCACCAAAGGCTGTGTTTGGTTAGGTTTGCGGCTGAGATCCCTCGTGATGCGCAATCAGCAGGATTCTCCGCAATCAGCAGGCGAGATTGAAACTACTTTTCTGGGCAGTATAATATTTTCCCATTCCCTCAGTTGAACTCTGAGTCGTCTGTACTGTTACTGAAGGCCTTTCGACAAAGCTTCGTCCCATCCAAGTCGGTCCATCCAAAGCAGTTGTACAAAAGACTTGAACTGTATTGTTGTACGTCAAAGCCATCCCAAAGGATCAAAGAGCCGGGTGACTTCCGACAGTATTTCGCGTTTTGTAGATGGTGTTTTTTGAAATGGTCTGGATTTGGGTTCCACTTGACGCCTAAATTTTTTATACTGTAGTCCTCGCTTTTAATTGACATCTCATCGGTAGTTTCTCGAAAGTTTGCAGGTAATCTTTCAACAAGTTCTGGGTTACTTGAAGTCCATTTGCGAATCTCAAACCCTGCTTCTGAAAGAACTGCTATGATCGAGTCCTGCAGTTTCATTGCACTTTCCAGATCGGGTGCTCCTGTCAACAAGTCGTCGAGGTACATGTCTTTCATGATTCCTAGCTGTACATTTTTGTCCGTAACATCTTCCGCTAAAACCTGTAATGGACGAACAGAATGGAACGCTGATGATGCTATTCCGTACGTGACACGTGTCATCCTTAATGTCTTTATATCTGTTGAGTTCGGTTCCTTCCAAAGTAATTGATGATAGTCTTTATCTTCGGCGTCCAGTTGCACTTGTCTGTACATTTTTGCAATGTCTGCTGAAAGGGCAACATGATACATACGGAAACGGATCAGGATGTTGAATAGATCTTTCTGGATCTTGGGTTCCACCATCAGTCTATCGTTCAAAGAAATTCCACTGGTAGTCTTCGCTGAACCATCAAAGACTACACGCATTTTCGTTGTCGTACTTGAGTCTTTGAACACACAGTGAATGCTGAGATAATAGCTTTTCTCGTTTGGCAGTAGCATCTCATTTGCGGGTACTTCTTCCATGTGTCCTAGTTTAATGAACTCCTGGATGAACTCGCTATATCGTCTGCACAGATCAGGCTGTTTTTGAAGTCTATGAAGGAGACTTCTAAGTCTTCGTCGTGCTTGCTGCTGAGAATCCACCAGTTCTGCAATTTCTTTCTTAAAGGGCAGTTTTACGATGAACCTTCCTTCAGGGCTTCTTCGTGTGGTTGAATTGAAGTGTTCTTCACATCTTCTTTCGTGTTTAGTTGCAGGCACTTCCTCAATTTCCCAAAAACGCTGTAAGTTGTCCTCAAATGATGATACAAAGCAAGTTTGCAAACTGGAAGAATTGGAATACTAACCAACCGAATACTAACCAACCGTTTTTGCGTGCGATTACTAACCAACCGAATACTGAGAGTCGATAAGTAACGGCAATGTCTGGTTCTTTCAGTCGGTTGTTTCCAACCATCAAGTCTTTGTAGTGTCCAGCTCCAATGATGAGATCAACTTGGGCGGGTGTGTTAAAGTCGGGATCGGCCAACTCTAGTTCCTTTACTGTCTCCCAATTGTTTGTGTTGGTGTACCGACAAGGCAAATCGTTTGTCATTTTTGTCAAAACTGACGCGTCAATGATAATTGGTGCTTTGTTTTTTGGTTGAAGGCAAAAGTCAGCTGAGAATGCATTGCCTCCGAGTCCAAAAACACGAGTATTGTTCCCCTTTCTCTTTAGCTGAAGTCTTTGTACTGCAGCTTCAGTTACAAGATTATTCTGAGATGCAGAGTCCAGAATTGCTCGCAAATATACGATTTCTCCTTGGACATTAACAGGAACAATTGCTGTCTGGAGAAAAATTTCCTGTGTCTTGTCTTCATGCGTGAGGGCTGCTGTTATCTTTCGATCGATCTTCATTACTGCTTGAAGCTCCAGATGTAACATTTTCCTGTTCCTCTGCGTTGGCTTTGCGGCTGTTTCCGAACGACTTTTTCAATTGATTGTTGACTTGATGGGCATCTTCTCGATTCAACTAGGTGTGATGCTTTCGTCCACATTGGCGGCATGAAGAACCTTGGCAGTTCTCTGCTCGTGTCCTGGTCGTAGACAATTGAAACAAAGTCCTTTGATTTTGATCAGCTGGGCTCGCTCATTGACACCTAAAACTTTGAACTTCCCACATTTGAAAATCCGGTGTTCCTCTTCACAACATTCGCATTGCTGATTCTTTGTCGTGACATGAGTGTGAAGGTGTCTCTGTCCTTGGTTTTGTTGCGACTGAGATCGTTTTTCGATATTTGATGAACTGTTGCTGGGTGCCGCTGACTCCAAGGCTTGAACACGTTCCTCCAGGAAAGTCCTTAGTTCCTGATAGCTTTGTAGTTCTTTCCCCTTCGAAGAAAACTCCCAGAACTTTCGTGTTTCGGAGGGCAGTTTTTCTGCAATCAAGTAGACAAAGAAGGCGTCCTGATGCTCAACTGGTTGTCCCATGTTCCGAAGAGAAAGTCTGTGCTCTTTCATTGTGTCGACAAGTTTTCGTAATTCCCACGTGTTTTCATTTGAAACTGGTCGATAGGAAACAATTCCATGGATGTGGGCTCGCAGTATCAATTTTTTGTTGTCGTATCGGTTCTGCAAAATTTCCATTGCAACATTGAAATTGTCGTCGGTGACTGTGATTGAAGTTAACATTTTCGAAGCCTCTCCGTTCATTTCTGACTTCAGGTACTGTATTCTGAAGCTGTTTGTCAACTGATCGTTATCTATTACTGCTCGCTTGAAGCATTCGAAAAACGAGATCCAGTCCAAGTAGTTTCCGGAAAAACTGGGTAAGTCGAGCTTCGGCAGATTAATGTTCTGTATATTTCTCGAAATCGTGGTGCTTCCGGTTGCAAATGAGCTCTCTTGTGACGAGTGTCTAGCCTTTCGCTGAACAAACCGATGAACATAGTCGATGTTTTGGCATATCTTGTCATCATACTCCTCTGTCCCAACAATTTCATCGTCCAAGTTGTCGGGATCATCGAAAAGAGACTGAATTTTTTGTTTCTGCTCAGATAGGAAGGCTTGCTTTTTCTTCAATAATTCAACTATCTGCTGCAGTCGGATAGGGTCGTCTTCATTTATAAGTGTGAACGGTTTGTTCATTATGCCGTCTGCTTCATTGTAGAGTTTTGTTGCAACTCCTCTAGGAGCCCCACGCGACTTTCGAAGAAGTTCTAGTTTTTCTGGCATGATTCTGATATGCTGTTGTCTCACTGTGCTTTGATCTTGATGCTGTTCTTTAGTTGTATTCTTTGGCTGTATTCTTTGTCTTTATATGTTGTTGTAAATCTTTTGTGGCTAGAAGCTCAGAAAACAAGTTAAAACAGCGTGAAAGTTGTAAGAATAGGGTTGTATCTATCCCCCCAGGAAATGTTCGGCCAATTTTAACGCGCGAACTTAGTCTTAGTACTTCAGGGGGCAAAGTAAGCTAACAAAAACCGAGTTCTCGACGAGAAATAGAGAGAGAGAGAGAGAGAGAGAGAGAGAGAGATTGACTTACGCTGAAGTTTTTCAAAAAAAATGCAGAAACTTGAGTATGCAGTTTCCCCACTAGATATCCTCTACCGGGTCACTTGGTTAGGTTAATCAACCTAGTTATACAAGTTAATCAACTTGAATAACATGTGGGGGATGATGGTATCTAGTGGGAGGTCCGCTTATCAATTTCCCTTTAAGTTTCCACTTTTTCAGGTTCTCAACAAATTTTTGAGAGAGTGAATGCTTTGTGTGCTTAGTGCTTTGACTATTTTATCATTAACCTATTTTTCAGCGGACCATTAAATGTTGAGTTGCAACACTTATTTTTGTTAATTAGACTTGCTTTAAACTCTTTAAAGACTTAAATGCTCTATGCTTAAGAAGAACTTAAGCTCAAAAGGAAACAAGCGTGTGTGATAAAATCAGATGAAATTATGATTTCTTAGTTCAAATCACGTGGTAATTTATTGTTGCATTTGTTGCAGATGTCATCTTGAATTGAAGTTTTGAAGCTCTCGAAATATGAAGGTCAAAAGGTTGTTTAACGCAACACTTTCTATAGATCTGGAATCTAAATTTTGCTGAATTTTCGAAAATTTTACTCAATAATTATAAAAATGCGTATTTTTTTTTTGTTTTATTGAACTATTCCTTTTTCCTATTGGTCTATTTGCTAACATATGATAAATAATAGTTTTTGTTGGACGCGCAGCAAATTCAGGTCTAGTTGTTGGACTCTTGTTGAAATCTTATAATCAGTGACATTTCGGACATTTGGAAGCGGTCTTTTTCAAAATTTTTAAGCCTTTTCGATTTCTTAAATTAATTAATGACTAGAACGATTTCAAATCCAGACCAAAATGATAACAGAGCCTAGGCCAAATCACTGTATTTTCGGTCTTCAGAGAAAACTAAAATTTTTTATGGATTTGACGATAAATTTTTGAAATTTCTAATTGATTTTCTTTGTTTTGCCTCCGTTTGTCATTCTTTTTGCAGCCTCATGATTTCTTCTCATTAATCAGAGATCGAATTGGGTACGTTCTGATCTATATATGAACCTTTACAAAGCTTTCAGTTGCTATCTAATGAGTGTTATTACTTTGAGTATCTAATTTTTAAGAAATTGTCATAGAAACTTTATTTCTGTCCATGTGTAGCTTAATTTCAGTATATAAAGGGCCAAACAAATTACACGTGATGTAATTTATACACATTTAAAAAGTTTTTTAGCTTATTTTTTAATGACTTTCTCAATACAAAACTTCAAAAACGTTTTGTGATTTTTTTTCTTTTCTGCCTATATTTGAGGTTGCAATTTGTTCCTTTTTTGAAATTTCATATTAAACAAACATCAATTGACATCGGAAGAAAGCATCAATAGTTTTTTAAAAGACTTTGTATAAATTACAGCGACAACGAAACCGTTCTCTCGAAAAATTTATTAAAAGTTTTTAGTTTTTAGTAATTGTCGTTCTTTTTGTTATCTTACGGCAGATACTTGACAATCAGATTTCCTACTTTGTATCTAAATATTTAATTGCTTTTCAGTAAATTTTTTATAGAAAATAGTTTCCTACTTCCTAATTTTTGTTCTCACTGTCATCAAAAAAGTAACTTAGTTTCACTAATGACAGAACTCATCAATTTACTGTTACTCCTGGCAATAGGCATTATTTTCAGTACTTGTCAATATTTTTGGTTCTTTTGTTGTCTTTTTTCAGAAAAAATTTTTACAAAGAAGATGCATATGAAGATGAAGGAGAAGCCAGCAAACAAATCAAAGTCGTGTTTGCCAACTTAAAGTCGTTTATGGGTTTCAATGTCTGATAGTTTTAATGGCTACAACACTGTGGTTTCAATAATTTGTTTAAGAAAATTTGCATTCTGTTCGTTTTTGTTGCGTTTTTTGTCGTGTTATGATTCGATCTCACCAAAACGGACGACAACTGATTTTTTGAGAAATTGCAAGTTAATCTGTTGTTTTTCTAACTGGAAAGCTCATGGTCTGTTTGAGTTTTGAAATGTATTTGTTTAAAAATCATTGGAGTTCTGAACTTTGGCAATTTTGTATTATTTCATTCAATTTTTTAAGCTTGTTCTCTGTCAAAACAGGTAGCATCCTTTTTCTGGTTAACAACATTGAATTTTTACAATTTTTTTTTCAATCAATGGCTTCTTGGCTTTGGGACTGAGAATTTTCACAAGAAAATTTATTTTTGGATTTTTCCCTTTGCTGCGTTTTTTTTATTACTTGCCACCTTACCACACTAATGGGTCGGCCTAAATGGCGTTGGAAAAAAGGCATTTGAAAAAAAGATTTGTCCTACATGAATAGCTTACGATTTTAACGGCTGCACTAATGTTCTCTTGTTAAATTAAATTGATTTCCTTTTCGTTTTCGCCGCTCTTTCGTAGTTGTCTGACAAATTAGGGATATTGACAAGTCTCAATTTCTATCTTTGAAGTTAACTTCAACTTTATTAAAAAGCCCACTTGATAGGTACTGGTTCTAAGCAACTTTTAACAGGTTGTTTTCAAAATTTGAAGCTTTTTTTGAACTTAACGCTTTTTGCTTGTCTTTGCCGATCTGTTACCGAATCTCGTATTTTATCTAATGAAGTGCAGGTTAAATTGTTTAGTTCAAGTTTTATCTGATTCCATTTTCATTTTTGTTAGAATATCGATCAAACTATTGTCTTAAACTTAGTGAGAATTGAAAAGAAAGTTTAACTTACCGGATTAGAAAGACAAAAGCAAATTAATTTTAATCAGAGAATTTATATAAATGAATGGTCAAGAAATGGTGCTTAGGATCAATATTCGGTTCAAATTGGTGAATCTAGATAAATAATATTAGAGCGAGATTATTTGATGTAAAATCTTCCCAGCATGTATTAATTGATTATGATATCTCCGGAAGTGTGAATGAATTCTTAGAAAAGTGCAAATGCATTCCATTTATGGTTCCCTTTGAGATTGATTTGCAGAAGCAAACCAAATTGGGTAACCCTTGCGACCCCCACTATAAATCATGGTGCTAAGATTAGTTTTGCATCTTGACTTTCTTGCACTGATAATGGGTATATTTACAGCCGATTATTGAGTCCCTTCTCGTCCCCAAAATCAAATTACCATCTTGATCTAATAATCAGATCTCTCCTGTAAATCTCTAAATTTTACTGTAAAATATCATTCCTGTTATTCTCTCATTTTGAGAAATTATTTTTTTCTACTTAGTTAAAAAAACGCTTTTTAATCCGCTTGCGAAAACCCATAACCCAACAGGTTATGGGCCAAGCAATGTTCTAAGTCTTAAAACTAATTTCTAAAACTAAACTAATTTGTTTGACAATCATAATCCTTTTCTGCTTAGTACCTTTTCTTTTCACAACTGTTTTGCTTGCTCAAATTACGATGGATCAACAGACAGTGAAGCTGCTGACCTACACAGGAAAGGCACAGGATTTGTGGCAATCTTGCAGACGAAGGGACTCTACAAATCACTACTTGGGAAAGAGGAGAAACCCAACGAGCCTGCACCACTAGCCAATGGGGCGAGCAATGATGAAAAGAAGAACCACAAGGTGCTGAAAGATGCATATGAGAAGGAATTTGCAGACATCAAGGAGAAACGGAACAATGAGTGGTGCCATCTGTCACTGACTCTAGATGCAACAACCCTCATGCTAATGAGACATGACTGTGTGGGAGATGACGGCATCGGAGATAGAGCAAAAGCTTGGAAGCTTTCGCAAGAGAGATTTCAGAGTGTGGAGACGCCGACAGTGGTGACTTTGGTGGCACAGCTTGCTCGACTGCAGCTCGAGGATGCTGAGGATTTGGATAGCTTCTTCATCAGAGGACATGAGTTGCTACTTTGTGTGTGGGATCCCTGGACACTTTGCCATGGACTGCGGGAGGAAGGAGACAGCACAATGCAGCAAGTGTGGTGAGAAAGGTCACCTAGACAGGGCAGGCAAGAGACAAAGAGATGGAGGCAAACAGGAGTCAGTGGCAATGGGTCCAACATTGGCTTCACCAGACGAGGAATACCGGGCAGCTCTTACCCAGTGGAAGACAGCAAGCATGCTAGTGGACAATGGTTGTACAGATCACATAGTGACGAACATCGATGTGTTCCTGGACTTTGTTCCCATTCAATCAGTGGTCAAAAATCCCAACGAGGAGGCTTACAGAGTGGTGGCCAGAGGCTGTGTGAGGATCAGCGTACCCTCAAACAAAGGGGAATTCCAATGCGAACTCAAAAATGTTCTGTGTGTGCCGGACTATTCTTCAAACCTCCTATCAGTCTCAAGATGCACGAAGTGGGGACATAGCTTCACTTTCGAGAAAGGAAGCAGCTGCGTGAAACTCAAGAAGGGAACTCGGGTAAAACTAACACCAGTAAATAATTTGTTTTACTTACCCTGCAGCGTTCTATAATTCAAGATGAGTTCCAACAGCGTGAAACTTGACAGTGCAAGGAATAGGCATAGACGATTGGGTCATTTGAATCAAGCGGATGTGGTCACGAATGCACCAGAGACAGTGGGGGAACTTGATGATGTATGCAAGGTGTGTGCATTGGTCAAGATCACAAAAACTCCAGTACCAAGAGTGGCAGAAACCCAAGCAGAGGAGAAGCTGGAGAGGGTCTTCACAGACGTGATGGGACCTTTCAGAGTAGAGTCACTGTCAGGGTTCCGGTTCTGCATTGTGTTTGCAGACCAGTACACGAAGTTTGTGTTTGTGGACTTGCTAAAGGCAAAGAGTGAAGCAATGGCCAGCCTGAAGAAATTTGTTCTCAGTGTGGGGACGCCAAAGAAGCTGAGGAAAGACAATGCGAAGGATTTTCTCTCAGAGCAATTTAAGACAAACTGCTTAGATGCAGGCATTCTACAGGAGAAGACCATACAAGAGACGACAAAACAGAATGGGTTAGCTGAGAGATGCAACAGGACACTGGTGGAGATGGCAAGATGTTTGCTCATTGACTCAGGACTTCCAAAGATATTGGAGAGCAGCAATTCTTCACGCAACAAGGATCAGGAACTTGGTTGTGAGACGAGGAGAAAGAAAATGCCCAGCAGAGCTGATGCGATGTATAAAACCTAAGCTTTCAAGTAGTAAACTATCCATTTTCGGTTGCACAGTCTTCATGAGGAAGCGGGGCAGAGATGTCAGCAAACTTGAACCCAAAGCACTGGAAGGAAAGTTAGTGGGTTACAATGAAGGAGACAACGGATACCTGGTGTACGCACTCAACACACGCAAGATTGTGGCAGTTCAAGATGTGATCATCAAGGAGTCCGAAGTGGGCTCAATCCCTGACAACACAGAGATGCCAGACCTACTAGATGAGGGGTCACAGCAACTGGGGATCTGGCACCCAGATGATGGTCATCAAGACGATGGCAACAAAGAGGAGCAGGGCACATCTACTGCAATAAAAGAGGAGTGGCATTACGCAGATAGCGTGAACACTCATGAAACGACACTGAGACGAAAAGTCTCAGATGTTGAGGAAGCAGCATTGGATGAAGAATCTACTGCAACAAGAGGGAGTCTCAGAGACTCTGAGTCACTGGAAGACAGTGAAACGGAGGACTTCTCACAGACAGTTGGCTTCTTTGAAGAGGCACTGGAGCAAGTGAACAGGGCAGAGCCCAGACGAGGGACACGAGCAAGGAATTTTCCGCAATTTTTTGGAGAAGTCAGGATCCATCTTGCTGTGACTGAGGGTTACTATGTGGAACGGAACTCAAAACAGTCTACAGAGCCAAGCAAATTGACAAATCGGACCAGTGGTACCGGGCAATGAATGACGAGGTCAAGGCACTCCAAGACAACGAGACTTGGGACCTAGTGGGAACGCCCACAGACATGGACGTCATACCGGGTAAATGGGTCTACAAAGTGAAATTGGGACCCAGTGGTCAAGTCGACAAATACAAAGCACGCTATGTGGCGAAAGGCTTCAAACAAGTGGAAGGACTTGATTACTTTGAGACTTTTGAGCCTACCTGTAAGCCAGAGGATTTCAGGGTTCTACTTCAGCTATCAGCAAGGCAGGGCCTTGTGATTCACCAATTAGATGTCAAGACTGCTTTCCTGCACTCACCAATCGAGGAAGAAGTGTATCTGGAGTTTGTGAAACCCGGATCAGATAGGGAGAAATTAGTATGTCGAATAAATAAATCAATTTATGGTTTGAAACAGGCTGCTAACACCTGGTACAAAGAGCTGGCAAACTTCCTACTGAGATAGGGTTTCACCAGACGCAGGAATGATCACTGCTTGCTCGCAAGATCAGAGGCAGAGGATCACATATTCATCTTGGTCTGGGTTGACGACATCATAGTAGCATCAAGAACTATGACAGTGATCTCCGATGTCAAGAAGGCACTAGAAGCAACATTTCACATGGAAAACAGAGGGAAACTACACTTGTTTCTGGGCCTTATAATCAGACAAGAAGAGGGCAAAGTCACAGTCGACCAAGAACGTTACATAGGAACAATGCTTGAGCGTTTTCAAATGGATCAATGCAAACCCTCAAGAACACCAGCTGATTTGAATTTGAGACTTCAGACAGCACAGAAAGGAGACGAAGAAGTAGACAAAAGGATCTACAGAAGCTTGGTTGGATCACTTCTTTTTCTGGCCAAACAGATGAGGCCAGACATCATGTTCACAGTCAACAATCTGTCCAGGCACATGAAGGCACCCACCAATCAACAGTGGCTATGCGGAAAACGACTTCTGCGATATTTTCAAGGTTCAAAAGGTTTAAAACTTACCTACACAAACGAAGCTAGTTATGATTTAGTGGGGGAAAGTGATGCAGACTGGTCTGGAGATGTGAACGACAGAAAATTAACAACGGCTATTGCTTCAAGCTCAACGGACGTGGCGCAGCACTCAGCTGGGGTGTCAAGAAGCAGGCCACATTTGCTCTTTCTTCATCAGAAGCAGCATATCAGGGCATGGCAGCAGCATTTCAGGAAGCACTTTACCTGAAACAATTTTTAGAGGATTTTGGCATCCATTAGAAACGTCCAACGTCTTCATTCGGGACAAGACGGAGGATGGGACTATTTCAATTCATTACGTTACTACAGGCAAAATGGCAGCGGACATCTTCACAAAGTCCTTACCCGTTCCGAAAATGGAAACATTCAGAGCAGTTTTGATGGGAACAGACTCTACGCAATTAGCTCAAGTCTGAGTGGGGGTGTTAGAATATCGATCAAACTATTGTCTTAAACTTAGTGAGAATTGAAAAGAAAGTTTAACTTACCAGATAAGAAAGACAAAAGCAAATTATTTTTAATCAGAGAATTTATATAAATGAATGGTCAAGAAATGGTGCTTAGGATCAATATTCGGTTCAAATTGGTGAATCTAGAAAACTAATATTAGAGCGAGATTATTTGATGTAAAATCTTCCCAGCATCTATTAATTGATTATGATATCTCCGGAAGTGTGAATGAATTCTTAGAAAAGTGCAAATGCATTCCATTTATGGTTCCCTTTGAGATTGATTTGCAGAAGCAAACCAAATTGGGTAACCCTTGCGACCCCCACTATAAATCATGGTGGTAAGATTAGTTTTGCATCTTGACTTTCTTGCACTGATAATGGGTATATTTACAGCCGATTATTGAGTCCCTTCTCGTCCCCAAAATCAAATTACCATCTTGATCTAATAATCAGATCTCTCCTTTAAATCTCTAAATTCTACTGTAAAATATCATTCTTGTTATTCTCTCATTTTGAGAAATTAATTTTTTCTACTTTGAGAAAAAATGCTTTTTATTCCGCTTGCGAAAATCCATAACCCGACAATTTTGTTTTAGAGTGTTGTCCTAAAGTATGTAATTACTAATAATGGCAATTAATTGCTCCGACCCCTCTTGAGGGCGGAGGAACTATATACTCAAAGGGTTTTTTTTTCAGTCAATTTTGGCCGATCGATATACTCATCGTTGAGAGTTGAGACAGGTATCATTAGAAAGCTTGTCCAGCGTAAAATATGGAATTAAAAAGATTTTTTTTTATTTTCATTATTGACAGGGAGATACCGAGTTTTAAGCTTTCGAGAAAATAGACTGAATTCCGTTGATTTCGTTGACCTTTTTTCGGAACTTTTGAATAAAATTTCGCCAATTTTGATAAAAATTAATAAAATTTTTCAGAAAAAAGGTTGTTGATTTTACGTTTATGGACATAATATATATTGTCGGCTATATTCATTGAATTTTTTTGTCACAAATTCCGGCTAAATATTTCAAAATTCAGATTATTTCATGAAAAACAGCACGAAGTAAGTTTCTTTAGTCCACTCAGATTAAATTTGCAGGAAGTGCACACCCAAACATCACTAACACAATCTTTGTATACTGAAAAGGGGGCTATTTTTACTTCAACTTCCGTTGAGAGTGCTCTGTAAATAAAACTTTGCCGTTTTTTGCTAACTTTATTCGTTGATTATCAAAAACGCAGCATTTATTTTTTTAATTTTTAACTAACAAAATATCTATATCGATGACATTCCAAATATTAATTATTTCTAATGGACAATCATCATTAGCAGGACTAGTTCTGTACAATTCTTGGACCATTACAATCCAAAAAATAAATCGGATTGTCGTCAGTCGGTTTTTATAAAAAAAAATTCGATCCTTTTATATTAATTAAATAACAGAACATTTCAAATCAAAGCTCACTAGTGATAGGTCCTATTGGCTTCCTAATTAGCTCAAAATTAATTTATTTAGTTAATTGCTTGAAAGCTTATGGTCGTTTTGACTTTTAAGATATTTGATTTTTTAATAAAAATTGGCTTATTGAACTTTGCTTCCATTTTTCTCTTAATTTGGCCAACTTGTAGCTTAGTGTCAGCAATCAAAGAGTGCTCCTTCTTTGTGCTGAATTAAAATTTAGTCTTTGTTTCGGTGTTACGCCTTAAGTTATGGTGTTCTGGCTTTGATACTACTAGATTTCTCTTTTTCTATAATTTTTAGTTATTTGCCCTATTTTCATGTTTTCTAGTTCTGTCAAATTATCACGTTATTGTCAGTTCATTTATCACATTTTTCGCCCTAATAATAACGCACATTTGATGATATTTGAATCCATGAAGATATAGATTGTGGTTCTTTACCGCTTCGACAGTACTTTCTAAAAGAATTTAATTGAATTTTTTAATTTTGTCTTAAACTGTCGTTTTTACTTTGTCTTTTTAGTCCTATTTAATTTCCTGTACAATGACCCGGTTTGATTGGCTGTTCCTGGAAAAGTAGATGAGCCGATGTTCTGATATTAGAAGATAGATAATGGCTTTCATGACTTTCAAAACAATTGTTTTCCAAAAGGAAAAAAAACACTTAAACTTCGCAATTTTGTTCCTTTTTTTGTCTGTTTGTTACCTGGTCTCGTTAATTAAAGGTTAAAGATGACATAAATTTTGTCAAGGGAAGGTGCCAAAAGGGATTGGTGTCACAAAATCTAATGTTTTTAAAGATTTCGTTATGACTTTACTGGCTTCGACACGGGTTTTTCACAAAAAAAAAAATTAATTTTTTTTGTCATATTTGACGTTCTTTTTGTAGACGTAAGACTTGTTCTGGATAATTGCAGGCCTTGAGGGCTTTTTTGGAAGATTAAACGAATCTATTCATTTTTTTCATTTTGTAATTAATGGCATTCATGTCTTTGGAAATAAATTTTTTTCGATAAAAATAAGTATCACATAATCTTGCTTTTTTTCTTTTTGGTCTAATTGTTACCTGCTTTCATTAAAGAGAGTTCACATAATACATTTCAAAAGAAGGTGGCAAAAGGGATTGATGTCACAAAATCTAATGTTTTAAGAGAATTCGTTATGACTTTAATGGCTTCCACACAGGTTTTTCACAAAAAAAGTAAATGAATTTTTGATTTTTGTCATTTTTGACGTTCTTTTTGTAGACGTAAGTAATATTCTGGATAATTGCAGGTCTCAAGTGCTTCCTTTGGAAGAATGGATGAAGTTGTTCAAGTTTTTCATTTTGTAATTGATGTTTTTTATGTCTTTGGAATTAATTTTTTTTCGAAAAAAAAAAAGTATTACATAATTTAGTGTTTTTTTTTCTTTTTTGTCTAATATTGCTTATTTTCATTAATGAGTGGCCACATAATACATTATCGGTGTTCGACGAAGTAGCAGTCAAACATATTTTGGGGACCAAAGTATGGCTTTACGGCTTTCAAAACATTTTCTGGCAAGTTTTAGTTGATTTTTAGTTTGTTGTCTATTTGTTGTTCTTTTTGTAACGGCATAAGAAATTGAATACCAAGAGCTTTAATTCCCTTTTTTAGAATCGTTAGTAATTGTAAAATTATGGTATTTTTTAGTTGATTCCTAATGGTTTCCATTACTTTGAAATTAATTGTTTATTTTTAATTCAGCGAATTTTCTAACTTTAAAGTTTCTGTTCTTTTTTGTCTAATTGTTACCAAGCTTTATTATGAACTGGTGAATGACCATTTTTTCTGGTGAAATACAAGTTATTTGTTCATTTTCTGTTTTACCTGACGCTATTTTGACTTTGTTATTAAGCTTTGTTTTTTAAAACGGACATAAATTTTTTGATGTAATTAATGTTTGTTGTTGTTGTTTGATTTTGCCATTCGTCTTCGCTCGCTTTCTGAATATCGGCATATCTCATCAATCTAATTCGTCATTTTTTACTCCACTGAGTTATTTGCTTTTTAGGCTATCTTTTCGTTCATACACCAGTTTTTTTTTCTGAAAAATACTTGAATATTTTGTGTTTTTCATCTGTTCCTCATTTGATAGACAATTATGCACTTTATGTGCGATGGCACATTACCGAGCCGCCTTGTTGATTTTTATGATCGTTTTCTCTATTACTCCCATTAATGGCAGGTCTCATCGGCCCCCTAAACCAGCATTATTTTTTCTTTTAGTTGATTGTTGAAAAATGTAAGCTTTGTATCTCTTCTTCATCTGGTAGACATTTAAATCAAAAAACGGGGATGAGGGGGTTGGATCCTTATGAGGAATCGCACAATACCGAGCCTCAGTGTTAGATAAAAACCAATTCATTATTTCGAAACGTTCATCAAATTGTGTTACGGGTCCAAAATCAAAACGTTTATAAGCTAATCAGACTGAAAAAAAAAACTTTTTTCTCCTGTCCAATATTTTAATTTGGTTTGAAATGCTAGAGGACGAAAATAGAATGTTGTATCAACCATTCAGAGCACATGTTCACAATCTAAGAAATCTTTAAAATTTATTCAATTTAAACCTGTAAGGACAGGACAATTTTCGATAAACTGTGTCCAAATTTATAAAAATTTTAGTTATAACAATCCAATTATAATTAGTAGAAATTGTCAGAAAAAATTCGTCAAGTCATCTGCTGAAAACTTCTGCTCTATAAAGGCAATAACTGCTGAAAAGTTATGATTAATAATTTGGATAGCAGGTTCTCATTACTATTTGGCCTACAACTCATTACAGGCTATATTGACTCCCAGTCGAACTTCCACCGAATCAACGCTGAAAAGTTTTGAGAGAAGCATTAGATCTATTATGCCCCCTCCCGTGTTTTTTTGTTTTTTACGTCCCCAATTACCGATTATGTTTTGATTAATAGCGTTATAAGTAGAATTTATGAAGT